>NC_068286.1:2943447-3000947 GCF_025860055.1 Xyrauchen texanus | reverse complement strand
CTGTTTTTTGGCCCTGACACAAAATGACCAGCTAACGTCATTTCACTAATCATATCAGCAGCACCTGGGAAAGTGTGAACGAGTAATAGTCAGGTGAAATCACTCTATCATTCTGATTGGATTATAAGAGCAGACTATAAAAGGAGGGAAGAAGTGCTTTTAATCTTTGTGTTATTGTTAGCAATGGTTACCTCTAAAGAAAGATGTGCAGCATCATCGCTTTGCATCAAAATGTCCTCACATGCAAGGAAATTGCTGCAAAGAATATTGCACCTGAAAGAACCATTTACCGGATCATCAAGAACTTCAAGGAGAGAGGTTTAACTGCAGTGAAGAAGTCTTCAGGACGTCCCAGAGTGTCCAGCAAGTGCCAGGACCGTCTTCTCCTGAGGAGTCAGCCCTTTGACAGAATCATGTCACCACCAGTGCAGAGCTCAGTATTGGCAGCAGGTCGGTGTTAGTGCATCTGCACCCACAGTGAGGCGAAGTCTTTTGGACAATGGCCTGGTGTCAAGAAGGGCAGCAGAGAAGTCACTGCTCTCCAAGAAAAACATCAAGGACAGACTGAAATTCTGCAGGAAGTACAAGGATTGGACAACAGAAGATTGGTGCAAAGTTATTTCCCCTTCTGACTGTTTGGGACATCTGGAAAATCGATAGTCTGGAGAAGAAAAGTGAACGCTACCATGAGTTCTGTGTCGTGCCAACAGTGAAGCATCCTGAGACCATCCATGTGTGGGGTTGCTCTTCATCACAGGGAGTGGGCTCTCTCACAATCCTGCACAAAATCACTGCCATGAATAAAGAATGGTATCAAAACGTCCTGCAAGAACAACTTTCCCCAACGATCCAGCAGCAATTTGGTGATGATCCGTGCATTTTCCAGCATGATGGAGCACCATGTCACCAGGCAAGTGTGATAATGAAGTGGCTCGGAGATCATTACATTGAAATTTTTGATCTGTGGCCAGAAAACTCCCCGGATCTTAATCCTATAGAGAACCTGTGGTCAATCCTCAAAAGGTGAGTGGACAAGCAGAAGCCCACAAATTGTGATCAACTCCGAGCACTTATAAGGGAAGAATGGACCATCAGTCAGGATTTGGCCCAGAAGATGATATCCAGCATGCCAGAGTGAATTGCAGAGGTGATGAAGAACAAGGGGCAACACTGTATATATTGACTCTTTGCATATATTGAATGTTTTTGCCAATAAAAGCCTTTAAAACAGATGAAATGCTCATCATTGTTTTCCAGTATACCATAGAAACATGTCAAAAAATTATCTACAAATAATGAAGCAGAAAACTTTGCCAAGCACAACATTTATGTCACTACCAATACTTTCATACTGTATATAAAATATGACTATGTGACTAATGATGATTATGTTTCACTTATGATTCATATATTATTTTGTAATAATAACATGCGACTCATATGTGAAACATAAACCACTGGATAGTGAATACAACATGTCCTTGACGTGTAAATCTCAGTCTATGTTGTCCACTAGATCGTGCTGTCTGTGCCAGAGACAGATGGGTTGAGCAGAGAGACACATCTGACTCAATATAACTCACTGATGCTGCAGCTACAGACGCCACACATTCACACAACACCCGTAACACCACACAACATCAGGTGAGAGATCATCCTACTGATGGGGCATTGTAATAAATACAGTATGTATTCAATCTGTGTGTGTGTGTGTGTGTGTAGTGTGCAGTTCTGGAGGGAGCTGTTGGATAGTTTGGTCAGTGAGTCTGTGCGGTTGAGGAACACATTGGGACTTCCTGAGAACAACACCTGGAGTGACACAACACAAGAACACAACACAGAAGAGAAGATGGTGAAAGAGGAGGCAGAGGAGAAGAGAGGAGGAACTCGACTCACTGGGAAAGACAAACCTGTGGTGGTGAGTGTGATGTGTAATGTGCGCTGTGTGCCAGCAGGGGGCAGAAAACACAACATATAGTTTATAGAGAGCTTCTAATCCTCTCTTTTCCTGTTTCTATTAGTAAAGCACTTTTAAGGCACACATCACTATTACTATTGCTCTCACTGATCTGAACAGAAGTATTATATATTATATATATATATATATATATGTATACTGCAGTGAGAAATGAATGAAACCTCAAATCAGATTTGAAAGAACAGCCTTCTCATCGGGAATGTGTTTATTGATGCCTAAAAATGCCGTCTAGGTAGGCAGCTTACTAGAGTGCCTCTATTGTTAACTCATGTGCTGTGGGCGTCATGGTAACAGCACAGAGGGGGAGAACAGGTGAACACTTTCACACCATGTGACAGCTCCTCAAACCTGTCTGTCTCTCTGTCTGTCTGTCTGTCATTCTACAATGACGCTTAGAAAGATATATATCGGTTTTACCGATTAATCGGTGACGATAGTTGCTTTTTGGAGCTATCGGTTATCTGCAATATGTATTTATATGTATTTAATTGCTTTATTTATTGATCTTTTTAATATTTGATTCCGTGTTCCTCTGTGGCCGGTGCTGGACTACAGTGTCTACAGTGTCACAGCGCCCTCTAGTGGTGAAATAAAACAATCACTGACCCCTCGGGGGATTTATTGCATTTAAATCCTTCATTATCGACAATATTCATCCATATTTTTATGCTCTATTATATTATATATTAAAATATTATATTTCTATAATATATATAATTATTATATTACATTTATATTATATTTTTATTTATTATATATGCAAAAACATTCATCTGGTGAATATATATTTGCTATAAAAGGCTTAATTTGGTAAATACTTAAATATAGATCATTGTATCGGAGCCACGTCTCTGTCATTTCAAAATAAGAGTCCTCAGTGTGTTTCAGTCTTGTTTATAATTAAAAGTCCCTCGTTATGCACCTGATGTAAAAACAATTCTGGTAAATATTGAGAAAATGTTTCTCATTTTAGCCTCCGTGTCTGTGACCGTTATGGTAAGGAAAGACTAATCTATTTTACAATCTATTAACCGATTTTAAAAACTATCAGCTGATTAATCAGTTATTAGCCTTTTCCACCATCTTAGTTACCGATATCCACAAACTCCACATTCGTTCAACCTCCATTTGAACTGTGTGTGTGTGTGTGTGATTAGGAATGTGAGAGTGTGAAGATGAACGTGGCGAGGAGGACAGATGCAGAAGAGAGAGGGTCCAGCTCTACACTACAGCACATATACAGACGACTGCTGTACACACAGGTGCGAGTTACACACAGATCTTTGCCATTATAAAGACATTCAGCATTAGGAAAGATTAGACAAAATAAACACTGGTATAACACAAAATAAATATGATTTGTTATGCAGGTTCAATGTTTAAATATATATATATTTCTTCCTGTAATGATGTCACTGCAGCAGGGCATTGTGACATCACACCTGTCTTCCAGTTCTGAAGAGTAACAGTGTGAAATATTGTCATGATTAATCATAAAGTGACTCTGTGTGTGTTTCAGGTGTATATTCTAATGGAGAGAATGGTGGATTCTCTGTGTGATCTTCTCGATGAACAAACTCAACAAGAACCTCAAACAACAATTTAACACATTATTTCTTCTCTCGTTGTATTAGCTCTGAAATGTCATAACCTTAAAGAGTGTCTAAGTAAAATAAATGTAGCTTTCCAGAAAAACCTGTGTGTGTGTGTGTTTGTGTGTGTGTTTGTGTGTGTGTTTGTGAGTGTGTGAGTGTGTGAGTGTGTGAGTGTGTGAGTGTGTGAGTGTGTGTGTGTGTGTGTGTGTGTGTGTGTGTGTGTGTAAGCGCGCGTGTGTGTGTGTGTGTGTAAGCGCATGTGTGTGTAAGCGCGCGCGTGTGTGTGTGTAAGCGCGCGCACGTGTGTGTGTGTGTGTGTGTCTGTCTGTGTGAAATAGAGTGTGTGAGATTGTGTATGTGTGTGTGTGAAATAGAGTGTGTGAGATTGTGTATGTGTGTGTGTGTATGTGAAATAGTGTGTGAGATTGTGTGTGTGTGTGTGAAATAGAGTGTGTGAGATTGTGTGTGTATGTATGCGTGTGTGTGAGAGAGTGTGTGTGTTTGTGCGTGTGCGAGTGTGTGTGTGTCTGTGTGTGAAATAGAGTGTGTGTGTGTGTGTGTGTGTGTGTGTGTGTGTGAGCGTGTATTTATCACTTTGTGGGTACCAAATGTCCCCATAAGGATAGTAAAACCCGAAATCTTTGACCTTGTGGGGACATTTTGTCGGTCCCCATGAGGAAAACAGCTTATAAATCATACTAAATTATGTTTTTTGAAAATGTAAAAATGCAGAAAGTTTTCTGTGAGGGTTAGGTTTAGGGGTAGGGTTAGGTTTAGGGGATAGAATATAAAGTTTGTACAGTATAAAAACCATTATGTCTATGGAAAGTCCCCATAAAACATGGAAACACAACATGTGTGTGTGTGTGTGTGTGTGTGTGAAATAGTGTGTGTGTGTGTGTGTGTGTATGTGTGTGTAGTGAGTATGTGTGTGTGTGTGTGTGTGTGTGTGTGTGTGTGTGTGTAGTGTGTGTGTGTGTGTGTGTGAGCGTGTATTTATCACTTTGTGGGCCCAAATGTCCCCATAAGGATAGTAAAACCCGAAATTTTTGACCTTGTGGGGACATTTTGTCGGTCCCCATGAGGAAAACAGCTTATAAATCATACAAAATTATGTTTTTTGAAAATGTAAAAATGCAGAAAGTTTTCTGTGAGGGTTAGGTTTAGGGGTAGGGTTAGGTTTAGGGGATAGAATATAAAGTTTGTACAGTATAAAAACCATTATGTCTATGGAAAGTCCCCATAAAACATGGAAACACAACATGTGTGTGTGTGTGTGTGTCTGTGTGAAATGGAGTGTGTGAGTAAATCCTATCATTAATTTAGAAACTACAAGCTCTACACTGAATGAAATCAAACATACAGATTTACAGTGAGCACAGATACAAGAAATCATATATATGCATAAATCTTCTGTACATAGCCTAAAATATTGCAATATCAGCAGTTCTGGCAACAAGAGGAACAGGTGTTCTCATCGAGACAGAACCTTTGCATAATCAGATGAATTCTTTATTTTTTAACAATTCTGTAGTTTAAAGTAAAGAATAAAAAGTCAACTTTATTGTTTGTTTGAAGTAAACTTTTTAGGGTTAGGGAGCTGTAGTGCAACAGTATAAACACTGTTTACACTGCAGCAAAAATGGACAATATAGTCAACAAAATAGATAATAACACAAAAATTGGGCTGTTGATTTAATTAAGTGCAATTCATTATATAATGCAATTAATCATTCCCCTGCTCCGTATGTAAATTGAGTAATAAGAAATATTCCTACAATCAGTCCAATTCAAGTTTGATGTACCTCTTTGATGTAGCAGTAGGGGGCAGTCAGCACAACTCCAGCTGTACAGCCTCGTTAAACCAACAGGCAGCACGGCCTTCCACAGACTCGTCATTGTGAACACAACAGAACGAGGGGATCTCGAGTTGTGGGTTTCAGTGCTTCAATCTACATTTCTCTTGACACAGAATCCTAAAAACACAGCGCTTGACTAGAGATGCTGAAACTAACTAACCATAGAGTGTATCACCTTACCCCACCCAGAGTGTAAACATAAGCATGATATTAATGTCAAAAGGCCTGATGTGTAACACACAAGAAAGCAACACTTCCAGGTTCCGTACGTGTGTTTGTGAAGCACATGTTATTTGTGGATTTATAAGTCAAATGCATTCGTTCCAGTTGGTACAAATTTGGCACCTCGTAGTATTGTGATGAATTCTCATGAAACTATGATGTGTAATGTAGACTGTAGTCTGAAGTGTAAAATTATACATTATATGTATAGTTACTTAATTATTAACCAGTATGCTAATATATCTTTTTCTGGTAGTCTTTCTCAGCAAATATTAACATATGCAGTTAATTGCAAGTAATTAATCGACACATGTAATTTATTTAATAAAAACAAATTTGACAGCCCTAAAAAAATATTGCCATGATGATTAGACTGAATGTTTGACAGTTTGTACAGTAAATAATCAGATTTCACAAGTTATGGAAATGAAGCGCTCACACAAACAAACATGTGTGCGCCCTGAAGTCCACCAGCCATCTTATCTTCAATTTGGGAGGGTAGACCTGAAGGGAGTTTTGCCCAAGTGTGCCATACAAGCTAGAACTGGTAGTTAGGTTATATCGTAGAGGCGAGTAGTTATTAGCTCAATTAATCGGACGATTTATTTTTCATCACGGAATGTCAAAAGTATGCCAAAATATTTATGTATTATTATTTAAGTGACTCAAGACCAGCATACTGTTATTTCCTAATTTATTTTCTGCCTGCAATATAGGCAACGTATAATAATTATGTACCGTTGAGGTTAGAAGTTAACATACACTTGGGTTGAAGTCATTAAACTCACAGACTGATTGTTTCACTTTTAATTGACTATAACACAATTCCAGAGGGTCAGAAGTTTACATACATTAAGTTAATTGTGCCTTTAAGCAGCTTGAAAAAATCCAAGCCTTTAGTCAATTAGCCAATTAGCTTCTGATAGGAGGTGTGGTGAATTGGAGGTGTACATGTGGATGTATTTTAAGGCCTACCTTATGTTCCTCTTTGCTTGACATCATGGAAAAATCTAAAGAAATCAGCTAAGACCTCCACAAGTCTGGTTAATCCTTGGGAGCAATTTATAAATGCCTGAAGGTGCCACGTTCATCTGTACAAACAATAGTACGCAAGTATAAACACCATGGGACCATGCAGCATCATACCCGTCAGGAAGGAGACGCATTCTGTCTCCTAGAGATGAACGTATGGTGAGAAAAGTGCAAATCAATCCCAGAACAACAGCAAAGGACCTTGTGAAGATGCTGGAGGAAACAGGTGGACGAGTATCTAGATCCACAGCAAAACGAGTCCTATAGCAACATCACCTGAAAGGCTCAGCAAGGAAGAAGCCGCTGCTCCAAAACTGCCATAATAAAGCCAGAATACAGTTTGCAAGTGCACATGGGGACAAAGATCTTACTTCTTGGGGAAATGTCCTCTGGTCTGATGAAACAAAATTAAACTTTTTGGCCATAATGACCATTGTTATGTTTGGAGGAAAAAGGGTGAGGCTTGCAAGCCGAAGAACACCATCCCAACAGTAAAACATGGGGGTGCACATCATGTTGTGGGGGTGCTTTGCTGTAGGAGGGACTGGTGGACTTCACAAAATAGATGGAATCATGAGGAAGGAAAAGCTTGGTTGCAAATGGGTCTTCCAAATGGACAATGACCCCAAAATGGCTCAAGGACAACAAACTCAAGGTATTGGAGTGGCATCACAAAGCCCCGACCTCAAACGATGTGTGAACAAGGAGGTCTACAAACCGGACTCAGTTACACCAGTTCTGTCTGGAGGAATGGGCCAAACTTCCAGCAACTTATTGTGAGAAGCTTGTGGAAGGATCCCCAAAACATTTGACCCAAGTTAAACAATTTAAAGGCAATGCCACCAAATCACTGAGTATAAGGAATGATGGATTCAGTGTTTCTCAGTGTGTTACTTGGGACAGATGTGAAGTGTTTCTCATCCTGTCTGTATATTCTGTGCTCTCTTGTGTCCAGGCTTTCTGATGTCGTCCTCTCTATATTTCTAGATCATGATCACTTAATCTGTATTTTCACTCCTTTAATTGGTTCATTGATACGTAGTTTGCCAATTGTGTGGTTCTATTTAGGGCCGAATAACATTGGAGTTTGTTTTGGAGGTCAAATTGTGTTTGAGTATCTTTTAGATTTTTCTCAATGTCTTCAATAATGATTTTAGGGTTGTACCTGGAATCAATCATGGGTTGAGTTTCATTAACCGGTTTAAGAGCCGGTGTATGTCGAGGATGAGACGCTGGTGGGATCTCATTGGCGAGGAGGGCTTTATATTTTATAGACTCGGGATCAGACTGATGGAGGTGATGCCGGAATTGAACAGATCTGTTCTCCTGACAGTACTCCTCCAGTAGGGACAGGCTCTGCTGAAGACCCTCTGCTGTGGGAGACAGCAGGACTAAATCATCTTCATACAGCAGACATTTGATCTCAGTGTCATGTAGAGCGATGCCAGGGATACTGGACTGCTCCAGAGCTGCTGCAATATATCACTAATATACATGTTAAATAGGGTTGTACCCCGACTGTCTCACTCCACGTCCCCGCTGGAAGAACACTGTCCTGTGATTTCTCATTTTGATTGCACATTTACTGTTTGCATAAGGGGATTGTATAAATAAATATTTAGAGGATAAAGAGAATAAATGTGGTCAGATGTGTGCTGTTTTGGTAAAAAGCTAATTTGTGATTTATTTAGGATGTCGTGTTTTGAAATGAATGTGACTCTGCGGCTATTTATAATGCTGCAGAATAACTCCCCATGGCACCACCCACACAAATGCCACGGCAATTATTGGGGCCAAATGTATCTTCATTTTTCAATGTAGGGGTGATCAGTCCTTCAGACCAGATCTCAGGAAGAAACCAGATCAAAAAACCTGACTGAATATTTTGACTAAAGCTTTGATTATGTTGGGGATGCGGAGTTTCAGCATTTCATTGCTAATGTTGTTTGTCCACCTGCTTTCTTTCATTTGAGATGTAAACACACACACACACACCCTCTCTCTCCCTCTCTTCCTCTCTTCCTCTCTCCCTCTCTCTCTCTCTCTCCCTACCTCTCTCCATCTCTCCATCTCTTCCTCTCTCCCTCTCTCTCTCTCTCTCTCTCTCTCCCTCCCTCTCTTCCTCTCTCTCACTCTCTCTCTCTCTCCCCCTCTCCCTCTCTCTCTCTCTCTCTCTCTCTCTCTCTTTCTCTCCCCCCTCTCTCGCTCTCCCTCTCTTCCTCTCTCTCACTCTCTCTCTCTCTCTCTCTCTCCCTCCCTCTCTTCCTCTCTCTCTCTCCCCCCTCTACCTCTCTCCATCTCTTCCTCTCTCCCTCTCTCTCTCTCTCTCTCTCCCCCCTCTCTCTCTCTCCCTCTCTTACTCTCTCTTTCTCTCTCCACACGCCGCATGTGTGAGTGGGACTGTGAAGGCGTGTGTGGATGGATCATCTCGTGTCTCGCTTCTTCTCAACATCAGCGCATCATCATCTGAGCGACACAACAGAGACACCGCTGCCTGCAGCCCACAGACCCCTCTGTACACGGTCGGAACCATCTTCTCTCTCTCTCTCTCTCTCTCTCTCTCTCTCTCTCTCGGTACCCGATCATGGCTGGTGAGATGATGCCGCAGGTAAGCACATATTCACCGCATTAACCTCACAAATACACCAGAATCTAACAGTGTGTTATTGCATAAGGATGACTGATATATGAATTATAGATACAGTATATATCTTTATATACTTCTTTATAGAGGAACTGAAGGCCTAGCGGAGCATGTACACAAAAAAATCATAACGGGAGTAGAGATGCACATGGAGGAATTCTCTCTCTCTCTCTCTCTCTCTTTCAATTTTCAATTTAAATTTAAAGTACTTTATTGGCATGATTGTGTTTACATGCAATATTGCCAAAGCGTTAATACACAAAACAGATAATGACATAAAATAAAATAAAAACTACTGTGACAGTCGGTGTGTTGTTTACGAGGGTTCTGGTACCCTAGGATCGGCCACATTATACTGTTTTTTTTTGTTTGTTTGTTATTTTGCATCAGCTCCAGTGTGTTTACCTTCTCTTGTGGTGCTACCGTAAGCATAGCTCAGTAGCATGGGAGACCCAGGTACAGTTACTGCATTGAAACCAGGAAGTAATTGCGACCACATAATCAGGGGCCGAGCACAATTCACAGGCTGCAATTTTCCCTCTAACATTACATTTGTACTCCAGTAATGGTTAGGTTTGGGTTTGGGTTTGGGGTTGGGGGGGGGGGGGGCAGTTAAAAAATATGCATTCTTCTTCACTGATTTACAGCCTGTACAGCTGAAAACAACTTGCTTTTGTACACAGGCAGTAAGCGTGGACTGTGCTGACGACGAAATTTGCATCACTCATATTGTGCACGAGGGATCAGCAACGCGAACAACCAAAGCATACTTTGGCCTTAAACACCTTGTGTTGTGATGCAATTATTCAAACTGTTTTCAGTTACCGATGCCATTGTAGAAATATAGAAATTATGCCATAATTACTTTAATGTGTCCAATCACAGGACGGTTACTGAGATTAAGCAAAAAGTATTCAGCAGGTCATGTGATTCAAACATGGCAGCCCTCATATGGGGACCCTCTCCATGTAGAATAAAAAAGCTTTTATGAGGTTACTGATATGACTAGAGTCTTCATCTCATGTGATTGCTCATTATTTTATGTACATGTTTCAAAATTATAATTAATTTCTTTATGAGTAAATAATTTTTATTGAGGAAAAAATAGCTGATTGCACCTTTAAGAAGGTGCTAACAGTTTAATGACATTGGAACTTTGACAGGTTTTCTTATGACATCATAAGAACATACTGTAAACAGGTTCCACTATGACATCATAAGAATGTCGCCTAATTAAGTGCTTAATCATGCTTAAAACGTGCTAGTATCATGCTAAAGCATGCTAACATCGCCTAGCGAAGTGTTAAAAACATTCTAAAAACGTGCTTGCATCGTGACAACACAATCTATTATCGCCTAGCGAAGTGCTACAACATGCTAAAAACGTATTGGTTTATGCTAACACATGCTAACATTGGCTAGCGAAGTGCTAAAACATAGTAAAAACGTGCTAGCATCATGCTAACATATGCTAGCATCGCCTAGCGATGTGCTAAAACATGCTAAAAACGTGCTAGCATCATGCTTACACATGCTAGCATCGCCTAGCGATGTGCCAAAACATTCTAAAAACGTGCTAGCATCATGCTTACACATGCTAGCATCACCTAACGAAGTGTTAAAACATGCTAAAAACTTGCTAGCATCATGCTAACACATGCTATCATCACTTAGCGAAGTGCTAAAACATGCTTAAACCATAATGAAAAACACATGTTAGCAACATTCTAGGACCATCATTTTAGTGCTTAGTAACAAGTTATAACATGCTATTTCATGAGCTTTGCCACGGCAAGCACCACTCACATTTTCTTCAGGAAATGTACCTATCTAGTTAGTGGTGCTTGCCAAAGACAAAGCATCACTATTGTTCTCTTGCATACTTATTATCTGTAAAAAGGTTCCGCTATGACATAATAAGAACTTACTGTAAACAGGCTATGACATCAGGCTAGAAAATAAATTTTGGCTAAATCAGTTTGTGGTCTATTTACTCTTCATATGTCACAGTTGGAAGATTATTATGAAGTGTAATAATTCAATAACAAGTGTGAAAAGCCATTGAGAGAATGAAATGTCTCTGTAGGAAACTGGTTGATGTTTAGCTGAACATGTGTCATGTTTGGAGCAGATTCATGTTCCCACTGAGATTAGACACTCACATCAGTGACTCAATGTTCAGGGTTATTTCTGGACACAAAAAACAAAGTTCACTTCTGCTAGCAGCTTTACTGCAGCTAGTTTGACTGTTGTTTTCTACTGCAGAAATAACTTTTATTAAATACTAAAATATCATAACGATATTTAACCTTTACATGCTGTAACCTTTACATAAAGTTTTGGAACATTCCCTGTCGGTGATCTAGATATCTCAGCAGGTTCCTTGTGTTGAAGTTGATTGATGAGCGAGATTGACTTCTGAACTCTGAGGTACACAGTGAGCTGTCCTGTACCTTTGTAAATACTGAGTTTTTAAAAGAGAGGAACGGTTGATTTAGATGCTCTGCTGCAGACCAAGGAAGGGAACACCATGAGAAGAAGGACAGAGTAAGGCAGGGAACACGTAGGATTAGGTTTTGCCGCACACACAGAAATGCAAAGTCAGTGAGAGCAGCGAGATGCAAGAGTGTGCTTGAATGAAGGGCAAAGATGTCTTCGTCAGCTGAGTGTAGTCCATATTGTCCTGACTTTCTTATTTTCAGCAATTTCATAACGACCCCATTAGTTTGATCTAGATGTTTCACATCCGGCTGTCAGACTGGAGATGTTCACAATGCCAATTTGTGTTGAAATGTAATGGATTGAATTGTACTCCCATTGAGCTAAGTTTCCTTATGCCTCACTGTTGATTTTGTTCGATCTGTTTAAGGGGGCTTAAACCGTTTTCAGAAATAAGAGAGCCAGCAGAGACCCCCTTTTAGTATATTGCATGAAATTGAGTATTGTATTTTAAGCCTGGCCTGTAATAAATAACATGCATAAAGTACACTAAACATTTTTTTGAGTGTATCATATTAATGCAACCTAATCTCAAAGAATGAACGTTAAACGTAGAACTACATTTTTGCATAACTACTATGTTATTAGATCAAAACACATTTAGTCTAATGCATCATTTGAAAAAACAAACATTTGAATGCTTGTATTACAGAGCCACCTACAGTACATTTAAACACTTATTCCATTGGGATTAGCTTGCGCGGTAGCTAACCTGATAAACTGTATGACTCTGAACTCAGAAGACTTCGGTTTGAGCCCAGCCAAACCCACAAGCTGACACATGAGACGTAAATGTCATAGAAATGTGCTTTTCCTTTCTCATTTTGTTTTTGGACACTATCGTTTAGTTTTAGGCTTTGGTTAGGGTAAGGATGTCTCTTTTATCAACTCTAGTTTTATGTCAGATCATTATTGGTTAGGTTTAGGTTAAAGTTTTAGGTAAGTTTTACTCATTTAAACCTCCATCTAATGTTTACCTCAAAACCTCGTCTGATTTCGAGACTATTTCATTCGCTTCTGGCGCCCCCCGCTGGACATTTCACTAGGAAACTGCAGCCAGATGTGTAATGAAGCACGCAATTTAATTTTTTCAAAGATTTTGCCACAGTCGCATAATGTGACATGAGACTAGGCTGTAATAATGTATTTACAGAATTTATTATTATGATACATTGTAAAGCTATTTTAATAATCATTATTGTGTATGTACAGAGTCCTTTAATTATGCGTTACATTTACATTTTATTTAACACATTGTAAAGTTGATTGAACTCGTCATTTACTCACCCTCATGCATGTATGAATTTCTTTTTCAGCAGAACACAAATGAAGATTTTTAGAAGAATATTTCAGCTCTGTAGGTCCATATAATGCAAATGAATGGGTGCCAACAATCTGAAGCTACAAAATCCAAACAAAGGGAGCTTAAAAGTAATCCATATGACTCCAGTGGTTACCTCCATATCTTCAGAAACTATATGATAAGTGTGGCTGAGAAACAGATCAATATGTAAGTCCTTTTTTGTCGTAAAGTCTACTCATTGCCCAGTAGGGGCGATATGCATGAAGAATGTGAATCACCAAATACAGAAGAAACTTGAAGTGAATGAAAAGGACTAAAATATTGATCTGTTTTGGATTTATCCACCAGAGTCGTCTGGAGTACTTTTATGTTGCCCTTATGGGGATTTTGGTACTTCAGATTGTTGGCACCCATTCACTTGCATTGTATGGACCTACAGAGCTGAAATATTCTTCTAAAAACCTTCATTTGTGTTCTGCTGAAGAAAGAAGGTCACACAAGTCTGGGATGGCATGAGGGGGAGTAAATCATGAGAGAGTTTTCATTTTTGGGTGAACTATCCCAATTATATTTTTGTTTAAAACATTCTGAGTTTCATATATCTTAGTACCCAAGAATTAGGAGTACAACATTTTGACAGCACTAGCGTGTCTCTCCCTCTTTCTCTGTTAAAGTTGCTGATCTCTGCATCTGTGGATGGTACAGCTGAATGCAGATTTTGTCACACTGCATCCAAACTCTGCATCAGACGACTATTAAACTACAGTCCCATCCAGACCCCTTTGTTTGAGAAGAAATATGGGGCACACTCTGTCCTGTTTGAGAGTGTTTTAGTGGTTGTGAACAACAGTTGTTGTTCCGTGTTAAGTGGTTAAAGTTGGTAATTTATAGTCATCAGGGCTGTTGACAGTAAGGCTGTTAAACGACTTGCGAAACGTTTCGATTTGCTTCATTTTGGCGGCCTGCCCATAACCATTTTACACTTGCAGCACCTCTGCCACACCTGTCTCATTATACTGTAGTCTATAACTGTAAATTACTTGAAACCGTAGTTAACTCAGCAGTCTGCAGTGTTGTTTGAATGATGAATACACGGTTAAATTAAGAGTGGCATCTCAAATCAAGCCAACTGATGCACTTCAAGTTTAAAGGACTTTGACTTAAAAAATGCTTCTTCTAAGTGTTAAGCGCAATAACACTTTCAGTCTGAACAGCCATTTCAATATATATGAGACATTTGATCAAATGGCCAGACTGGAGGTACATCTGAACTTGAAAAGTAATGAGTAAGTGTGAATAGTTGAAACATTCTGGATCCCACTACAGTGATTCAAACCTGACACAATATCCGTTCCTATGGTGGCATTTGTGACTCATGAATGCTACTGAATACAGGGGAAACCTGACTTCTCATGAGTCAGAGAACATACAGACCACAGTTATAATTGATTTATCTGGCACATTTGAAAAGTGACTGACATTGCATTCAAGACATAGCAACATAAAAGCAAAGCTCCTCTACTTGAATTGGGAAAGACATCCTGAATTCAGGCGGTCACTTGCAGTAGTTGGGATATCACAAGGTTTTAAGGGTCTGTGAGCGATTGGAAGGTTAAATTTAGAAGCGTTTTAGAGTCTGACAGTCAATCTACACCCGCCTGTCAGGGCCGACTCATTTCTTCTTCCTGTTATTTTCATGATAAGTGCAAACTGGAGAGAAGAGCTGAATTATTGATGATTCTGAAAATGGTAATCCCTCTCCTTGTGCTACAAATAAAGAGGTGGATGATTTTTTAATTAGCGGAACTGTTTGTGTCGTTCACTGATGTATTTTATCCTCTATGAACTGCATTTTAAAATAAGTTCACATCAACTGCTGCTCAGATGGTTTGTAATGAAGGAAACATCATCACAGAAAACAAATCTAGTATTAGTTAAAGCCAGACTTGTGTAACTTTATAAAATTGAAAATCGAGCATTTACTGTATTCTTATTTAAATAATAATTTGCTTGTTTTCCATTGTGTCATTTATTAATGGCAGGGTTAGTCTGCTCTCCCTCTGTGTGTCTCTCTCAGCACTCGCTTGGGCTCTGGTTAGCGTGACTGTCTGCCTACCTCGTCTTACACCAGGAGGCCAAAGAACCGCCCACACACACTCTCTCGTGCTGTCGCTATGACGACCTCGGCCCTGCGGCGACAGGTGAAGAACATCGTGCACAACTACTCGGATGCAGAGATCAAGGTGAGGGAGGCGACCTCTAATGACCCCTGGGGCCCGTCCAGCTCGCTGATGTCAGAGATCGCCGAGCTGACGTTCAGCGTGGTGGCATACAGCGAGGTCATGGCCATGGTGTGGAAACGCCTCAATGACCACGGCAAAAACTGGAGACATGTATACAAGGTGTGCTAGTTATAACACAGTTATAAAACAGTAATAGCATATTATAAAAGGTTATAAAATTGTATTAAATAGTTATAACACATTATAAAACTGTTATAACATGCAGAAAAATAGTTATAACACCATTATATAAATAGTTAAAACATGGAATAAAATAGTTATTACACTGTTATAAATGAAAGTTAGTTATATAGTTATAACACATTTATAGCTTATGTATTCAATGTTTTATGAAGGCTATATAAACGCATTGAATGTTTTTTTGAAGTCATACGGTTGCTTTGATAAACTTTACATTATGAGAAGCTAATCTCTCCAACTGTCTGGTCTAGGCGCTGACACTCTTGGATTATTTGGCTAAGACGGGTTCGGAGCGCGTCGCCCAGCAATGTCGTGAGAACGTCTTCACCATTCAGACTCTCAGAGACTTCCAGTACGTGGACCGCGACGGGCGAGATCAGGGCATGAACGTGCGCGAGAAAGCCAAACAGCTTGTAGCGCTGCTGAGAGATGAGGAGCGTTTGCGTCAGGAGCGAACACAGGCACTGAAGACCAAAGAGAGGATGGCGGGTGTAGGCGGGGTGGGCGGCGTGCCACCCGCGTATAGCAGCAGACGCACCAGTCAGCCAAGCATGGCAGCACTGTATGGAGAAGACTTCAATCACTCCAGAGGATCACCATCATCATTTAACTGTAAGAGAAGATTTTTATCCAACTCCAACTCTGTCATCTTTTATTCTAGCGTTGATGAATTGCAGTTTCTCATTCAGAGTGTTTGTGTTTATCTGGTTTAATGTCTGCTCAGGGAGTGTCTGAGTGATGATAGACAAGATGTACTGTAAGACACAAACTCTCTGAGATTACAATAAAAAGTGATGTGATTGTTTATGACAGCATTACGGTCTCTACAGTGGAGAAATAAATCAAATTGAGCAAACGCATAAATAAACAATGACTGGAGTAATAACATACTGATCATCCATCACCCCTGTGACTGTTTGTAGCATCGTCCTCGTCTCCTCGAGCATCTGATCTGGAACAGACTCGACCGCAGACCAGCGGAGAAGAAGAACTGCAGCTGCAGCTCGCATTAGCCATGAGCAGAGAGGTACACACACACACACACTTATGAAAACGAGAGGAGAAACTTGTGAACTCCAAGCAGCATTCGTTTTCCTGATGAACTGATTAATCTATCTTGCTGTTTCAGGAATATTTCTATTCCACAGGACTGAAAATATTTATTACTGTAGCTTCTCTGAGTCTTGTTGTCTTCCTGGAGGGGAGGAGTTGCCCCTTTGGCCACTCCAGGTACCTGGGTAGGATGAGAGGAGGGGAGAGAGAAAGATAGTTGGAGAGACAGAGAGAGAGAAGGAGAGAGAGATAGAAAAAGAAAAGAAAAACTCCAGTTCCCAACCACGGCACCATTAGGTCCTCAGCCAACTGTACAGCGATCCTCCATGACGCCGGACGATGGCACTGGATTCCGCCTCCTGGCAGCCAGCAGTGGCTCCTCCATCCCCTAGCAGACGGCAGTGGTTCCTCCACCTCCTGGTGGATGGCAGCAGGTCCTCCATCACCTGGCAGTCGGCAACGGCTCCTCCACTTCCTGGTGGACAGCAGAGGTTCCTCCACCTCCCGGCGGATGGCAGCGACTCCTACGTCCCCTTGCAGATGGCAACCGCTACTCCCCTGGTGGACCTCTCCAGTACCATCGAACCACTCCTCTCCTCTGCGTTGCGATCCTCCATCAGCTGCGATGGCTCACTGACGGCACATCTTCCTCCATTGCTGGGCTTTCTGCACCAGTGTAGCAAACAAGCCTCTCGTTTATCGAGACAGGAGGAAGCAGGAACCAGACAATCAATCAAAAATACTTTAATTCATAAAACACTGAACTGAAAAATAACAAAAGTGCACACACAAAACACTGCTGCGTGCATCTCTCTCTCTCTCTCTTTCTCTCTGGCATCACTGGCTCCTCCTTTTATCTCTCTCTCGCTGATTGGGCAACTCGGCTTCGGGCGTCACAAACGTACTTTTCCACACTAAAGCAAGGGAGTCATAAAAGGAGACTTAAGCTACAACTACATAAATCCAGATACATTTGAAAACAGCATTTTGTTTTTGAAACACTCTCCGTCCACACTGCCGTGAATATCAGGCACAACAGCGCTGCTATAACACGGGCCATCATCTTGATTTTTTTGGTTGAATGGATCACATGACTGCGTCATTTGACAACAAATACACTTGGGAGTGCATTTTCAAAAATGAGCATTTTTACTAGTTACAATTAAATTGTTGATAACAGGAATGGACATTTCTCATAACAATGTAATTATTGCTATAAATTTATAATTTTTACTAGTAATTGCTGACATGGCTGACAAGGGTCAAAGTGGGGCTGGGGACTGTTGGTGGGGGCATCCCTTAGTCAGACGGTAAAACTTGGAATTTCAAGTAGCAAATAATTAATTTCAGAGATCTGTATCTGCTCATTTGATCATTGAGAAATTTGACTAGTGAAAATGCAATTGCAGATATCAAGAGTCGCTGTAATTAAAAGTCCATTTGGCTTGCGATTGCATGTGACACAGATTTCATCATCAGCACAGTACGTTATCTTACTGCAGTTTTTTAGATATGCATACAGTGCAGACTGTGTCTTTGCATGTCGTCTGCACATAACTCGTAGTGTTCATGCACTAAATGTGTCTGTATACTTTAATTTGCCCTAGTGCAAGTTATTAAGAAACTCACCACCATTGTAGTAACATTATATCAATTTATTATGGGGGGATTTATGATGGGATGTATGTACGAGTTTCGATTGCATCAGATGTTGCTTTGTCTTCTGAAGGTCCAGCGCACGCATCCAGGGGATGAAGGTCAACTTCAGAAAGTTCAAGAGGAGAGCCAGAGAGAGAGAAAATTAGGAACTGGAGAGGTGAGAGAGCAAGTTCTGATTGACTGAACATTTGCGTTGATCTTCTGAGGGTTTTATTGGCCGATGTTCGGTTTCTTTTCGCAGTCAGCCGTGATTGATCTGGTGGATATATTTGGCCCCTCGTCTGCTGTTCCATTGAGCGATGACCCTTGGGATACCCAACCCACATGTCCTGTGTCCTCTGACCCCTGGGAGTCTGTAGGTCAGGAGGCGTTCTTGGTCTATACTGTGAATTTGTGTTGCATCTTGCTGATTTTAAAGTGTTAAGCGCCATTAATGTTTGAGTCCATTTAAAACAGCTCAACTTTTAAAAAATGCTTCTCAAGCCCCCTGTTCTGTTCCTTTTAGTTTTGAACACAAGAACACGTCCATATGAATGTCCCGTTGAAAGTTTCTTTCAAGTATGTTTATTTGTTTGCACTAAATATAAAACTGTTTATGAGCTCTTTGTTTCTGTTTCAGCTGTAGTAAACTCCATCAACACAGTAGCTGGAAGTCCCTGGAAGCCCCGCCCTTCCTCCAGTAGCCCTGCCCACTCTTGGGGCACCCACCAATCACCTCCTAATCCCTGGGAAGTCCCTCCTTCAAATCTCACCTCTAATATGACTGAACAAGCCTGCAGGAGCCAGGCAAGACCAGGTAATACACAGGCCATGAATACTACCACTAACATCCACAATACACTCATTGGATAAACAGCTCTATTCACAGGGGTCAAAATTAAATCTCAAAATAGGTTGATTATGATTTGCTTCTGATTTTCAATTGCATTTTGCATTGCTTTTTCAGGTTGGTCTTATCTGGAATCAGCCTTAAATTGAGTTATTAAACAGAATTCCAAGAATAATAATAGGTTCAGAACACACTTCTCATCTCTGTTGTTTGGGTAAACAGATGGTCAACCAATTGGTGGAGCCAATGTTGCTATTTTGGGACACTCCAATTTCACACACAGATTGCAATTACATTTTTAATTCAGAAACTACTCAATACTCGTTTTGGTAATAGAACAGCTTTTTAAGATGCAAATGGCTGTGGTTTTGTAGAGATCAATCTCTAGAATCATTCATCTGCCTTCTAGTGCCAAGTGGAAAGGATCCATTTTCCATTCAAGAAGAGGAGGATGAGATTACAGAGGAGGAGGAGGAGGGGCTTAAAGTGGAGCAGGAGGGGCCAAACCGAGTGTTCAGCCCTCGCTGTGAGAGTCCTGCAGGTCTGCAACACCCTTCTATACTCAAAACTAAAGCAAGTTTCAGTTCATTCAGCTTTCATTGAATCTCGTTTTCAGATGTTGATCAGTTTGGCGAGTTGGTAGTTGGCGTTCATGTCAACGGGGTTGCAAGCGACAGTCCAGAGGCCATTGACCTCTCTCATCTAGGGCCTCCTCTTGATGTGGTGGCCCCCAGACTGTGTCGGACCCCTGAGGCATTCTTCGGACCCACCGCTGCCTCCCTCGTAAACCTTGACATGCTTATTTCAACCAACCCACCTGTCAAGAGCAAAAACCCCTTCCTGTCAGGTAGGAGATCATAATCAAAAAATAAACCTGTTCAGGTTGATTAACATCCACTTCATCCTGCCAGTTTATTTTGCAATTATTTAGTTATACATTTTGTGGTCGTCTGTACATTATCTGTTACTTTTCTGTCCTTTGTCACATCTTTCTCCTGCAGGTCTGAGCACACCATCATCCACAAACCCTTTCTACTGTGAGCAGCCAAGACTGACTCTGAATCAGTTGAAACCCAACTCCACCTCTCCCCTGCCGGCCCACACCCTGTCCTACAGCCCGTCCCTCCCCCTGCCCTTGCTGCAGCAGAAGCCTCAGCCATTGCCCTCGTCCTACACCCAGCCCCACCACGGCCTGCTAGATATGCCCAGTAACCTGCCCCAGCCTCTACTACCCCTCACCCCTGCCCCTATCATACCTTCCACATTACTCCCACACCACAACGGTCAAGGCTACAACCCCTTCCTATGAGGATCAGACTGAAACTGGATTGGAATCAATTTTGTTCACATTTGTTTCTGAAGTGGATTCTGTGAAAGTTTCAGGAAGTTTCAGTGTGGACGGACAAAAGTGAATCAAGTGCTGATTTACTCTGAATTACTCTTCATGATTGAGTTTCAGTGTGGATGGACAAAAGTGAATCAAGAGCGGATTTACTCTTGATTGCTCTTCGTGATTGAGTTTCAGTGTGGACGGACAAAAGTGAATCAAGAGCGGATTTACTCTTGATTGCTCTTCGTGATTGAGTTTCAGTGTAAACAGTCAAAAGTGAATCAAGAGCAGATTTACTCTTTGATTGCTTTTTGTGATTTGGTTTCAATGTGAATAGACAAAAGTGAATCAAGAGCGGATTTACTCTTGATTATTCCTCATGATTTGGTTTCAATGTGAATGGACTGAAGTGAAACAAGTTCAGATTTACACAGTATTATTCCTCATAATTTGGTTTCAATGTGAACAGACTAAAGTGAATCAAGGTCAGATTTACACAGACATATTTCTCATGATTTGGTTTCAGTGTGAACGGACTGAAGTGAAACAAGATCAGCTTTACACAGTATTATTCCTCATGATTTGTTTTCAGTGTGAACGGACTGAAGTGAATCAAGATCAGATTTACACAGTATTATTCCTCATGATTTGGTTTCAATGTGAACAGACTGAAGTGAAACGAGATCAGATTTACACAGTATTCTTCCTCATGATTTGGTTTCAGTGTGAATGGGCAAAAGTGAATCAAGAGTGGATTTACTCTTGATTACTCCTCGTGATCTGGTTTCAATGTGAACAGACTGAAGTGACTCAAACTGATTTGAATGCCTCATTTGAAATATTACTAAAGAACAAATCAGGGTTTTCTTTCTAACTTTCTAATAAGACAGTAAATGTTAAATGGTGACTGGCTTTATTAACTTGATATTTAAAATGGCATCTATATACAGTGTAATAGATAATGTAAGAATAAACGCTAAGGCTGGATTATGGCATAGCTTTATAGTGAATTTAAACATGAAATCAATATTTACTCAATTTGCTCTTAAATACACATTCCTGGTCTTATTTTCCTAAATATATTGGTACATGATATTCCACTGAAAAAAACAAGAAATGTTTGTCTCTAAAATCTTACATCAAAACATATTATCTTGCGCCATCTTTGAAGCAACTTTCCTTTTCGGCTGATGTCACAAAATCAAGTACAACCTTACATTTCTTTTTCTCCTTGAATATACAGTTTCACTCAGAAATGTCACATTGCAGAAGTCAAATGAGTTGTGAATGTGTTTCATTTAGACTTCAACGTTTACAAAATACTCTACCAAAGTACACGAATGCCAATTATGCGTTCTAAAATGAGTCAGACCACAAGTACATGCTGCGTTCTCAGCGTTGCCACAAGGGGCACTATAGCGAGATTAGTGTGAACTGTCCGCTTCTACGGTGAGTTTTCTCTATCAAATCAACTACTGTCATGACGAAGCAACAGTTTGAAGACAATATTGCTGAGGAATTCGGTTTAAGTAACTAAACAATAACACATCCAGTTTAATTGCACACTTTTAAAGATGAAGTGCTGAAGATTGTTACCGCCATGCTAATCAAGAACGTACGTTAAGACGGCGATTGCATCTGTGTGCGCCGTATTTGCGTAAAGTTTGTTTCTTGCCTAAACCAAAGCTGGCTTCATGTTCAAAAGTTCTCAATGCTTTGCTCTTTTGATACAGAGATTGCATGCTGTGTATGAATTTAAGAAAAGGTTTGAATGTCAGTATTTTAGTCAAAAATATACTCTCAGCTGTAACGTGTGGGACTGAAGATGGAAAGGCAGGGAAATGAAGGGACTTGTCACTGCGAATATATGCATCACATACTATTTCTATACACAAATATTTTCTCATTTACATTCTGTTGCCTTGTATCGATGGATCACTAGGAATGTTTGACGCACAGGATCTAGCACTGATTGTTACCGTCCCATAGACAGTCCCACAATGCATTGGGGCTGGCACCTCACTTGCTGTTTGTATCTCCAGAGCGCCACCCACAGGAAAAAGACATACAGACAATACTTAATGCTGAATTATCCTATGCTGTTGTTTCCTCCACTCAGAAAAATGATTTAATAACCAGCTTTACTGTTAATCTCTGCTAATGAATATGACACTGAGTTCAGCGTATTCCTCATTAAAGGGAACCAGGTTAATCGTTTATTCTGTTACAAGCTGGTGTATATTCATGACACTAATAAATTAATGTTATTCACTTTTCATGCTGATTATTATTTTGGTGACAAACAATTCTCATGTCTCTTTTGGGTGTCCTCTCCTTTGCAGTGAGCTCTCTGAAACAGTACCTCATATGACCAGCAGAGGATGCAAATGGTATCTGCCAAAATTCATTCGCAAGCAGCTCTTGTACCTGCCAGACCTCTGAAACTAGTATAACAGTGTTTGTGTGTGATGCAGACAGAGATTTTAACGGTCTCACTGAAGTAACATGCCTGAACCTGCAGCTCTTTATAACTGCACTTTTTCAGCAGATTAGCAGGTTTCAATAGTACACGTTTCACTGTGTGTGTGTCTTTCTCTTTAGCATAAACAGGTCTGTATTAATGTACATATATTGCAAATGCTGTTTTAAAGATGATCTGGCAGGTTTGTATGACTGAGATCTGCAGTAAGCTTGTGTTTATGGATTTGAAGGTGATGGATTCAACTTTTTTTAATGCCGTGGATCAAATGTAGAAACTCTCTCTCAGCATGTCAATCATTTCGCACATTCAGGGTTGGCTGACATGTCTTTGGAGGGAGGGGTTTTGGAGGGAGGTCATGCAGCAAAATTCCAAGTTAGAAAAAGGTCTGAGATCACAAGCATCACCTTTAATTAAACCGACATTTCAAACCACTTCAAATAAACAATGACAGTTATGAAATATGCAAACATGCAACCTTATGAACATAAGATTTCCTGCTCGGTGTTTTATTCATTTGTAAAAAGTCATTATTGGTTCATTTGAATCTTCAATATGTGTTTCGTGTCACATATGAGTAAACTAATGTGTTTCAATATATTGCAAAACCTCACTTTTTCTGGAAGGTTTCATTAATGGTGTTCACACAAATACATTTTACAGAAACGTTTGCAAACATCGTTTTTATATGTGATTTCCATTAAGTTTTTGTGACATTAAAGTCTCATTTTCTTCCTCAGATTGCGGCTACTGGTGCTGCTTCTTCGCTTTCTTGTTGTGCTGCGTTTTCCTCTTGTTTTAGTCCATGTTTGACGTTGAACTCTTGATTTGGAGGCGGAGACTTCAGCGGCATCAGAAGTCGAGTCTGTGTTTGTTTCTGTGGAACTGAGAGTAACTCGATCAGAGGCAGATGCTTCTGTGGTGTTCCTTTGATCGGATTCATCAGATGCAGGATTCTGAAGATGGACGGTTTCTTGGTCATGACTGGTTCTTGAATCAGAAAAACATCTGATGTTTGAGTTTCTGCACAGGTCTGAAACACCAGACTGGGCCAGTTGGCAGAGAGCGAACGCAGCTGTTGTTTCTTCCTCGACAATTAAACAACCGTTCTCTTGTGATGTCACAGCACCCGTAATCCCCTGCTGAGCGAGGCCATCTCTGATCAAACCGTTGTGGGATTGGCTGTCTGGTGGAGGTGTCGATGACTTCACAGACAGGTTCAGAGGAATCATGACATCAACATCAGCACTATCTTCTCCCTGTTTCTCAAACTCTCTGAATGCAGATTTAGACCTGCATACACAAACATTAAGAAAAAAGTCAATATATAAGAGTAAGATAAGTTACCTTCATTTTAAATGGTCAGCGTTTACTCAAAACACAAATTATTTAGTATATAAGAGGTTCTTTATAGTAAAACTGTACCTTTCAGAGATATTCCTGCCCACTTGTGGCTGACCTTCCACATTTGTCCCTGTGGCCTCGCCCCTCTCTTTTGATTGGCAGGTTGGTGCTGAATCCCTACTTCCATGTGGGGATTGCTTATGGGAATCGTTGCAGGGGTGTGGTCTGTCTGGTGATCCAATATCAGAGCGTCTAGTCTGCGAACTCACCTGAATCTCTTTTCCATCGACTTTTTTTTCTTGCTCTCTGTGATCGGATGAGTATTCCCTCATGTTAAATGGATCATATGGTATGTTTGAGGGTTTGGAGGCTTCATGTCTTGCAGGTCCTGAAAATACAGAGTTGATATACATTATGGGATGAGCTGGTTCAGGGTACGGAACAGGGGAGGGCATTGCAGGATGAGTTTGCTGCTGTGGGTGGTAGTGGCCATAACTGGGAGTCAGAAATGTGTGGTAGTACCTAAAATACTCCTCAGACCTTGCCAAGGAATTTGCTGGAAATTGTTGCCTTGGAAACAAAGGGTGGAATCTGTGAGATTCTAGGATATATTGATGGAGCTGTGGTTGAGTGTTGTAAATGTTACTTGGCAGAAAGTATGGGTGATATTGGTGGTAAAGCGGATGCAAAGGAGTGGGAACGCCATAAGAATGATACCCTATAAGGACATTTCCATGATACGGATAATCCATCTCACTCTCTAGTTTGTGTTCGAGACTTGGAGAGCTTGGCATAAATGAGACTGAAGGTCTCTGAAATACACTTGGAACCGGTTGTGGAAGATGAACCTCTGGTTTACAGACAGGTGATGCTATTTCCTTTGAGTCGACCAGAGATGATGACCCAGTTGAAGAGTCAGAGAAATGCCACCTTGGTGGATCCATTTCGTCCTGTATTTTCTTCTCGAAGGATCCACTTTGGTTTAGAGCTGAACGACTAGAATAAACACCCCCATTTTTGGTAGGTGGTTCAATCTTTTGCTTCTCCACCTGGATCACTGGAATTGCCTCCATTGTAGATACCAACTCTTTTAGAGGTACACTGCCTTCATGACCGTTAATCGTTGAGATCTCAGGGTTGTCCACGTCCTGTTCTAAGTTTCTTTCTTTCGAAACATCAATGGTATACACTGAGCAATTGGCCTCTGAAGGTTTCTCCATTGCCACTGGGCTGGTTTCTGGGGAGGAATTGTGCTTTGGACTTCTGCTCTGTTTGGAAATGATGGAGATCTTACACAAGTTGTATTTCATGTGGTTGAACAGGTGAGATTTCTGGTTGCAGGTAAAGGGGCACTGGAAGCAGTTTGCCAGGAGGATGGGTGATGTAGTGAGGCTTCTTTGGTTTTTGTTCTTTCGTAGCAATGCTCATCCCGATGGAAGAACTGCAGAACTGGCTGTTGGAGTCTTCATGGATGATCCTTTAACGGTTGATTGGTCTTACTTATAGAGTAGGCCAATGGTCGTTTTAATTGTTCAACTCAGTACCACCTACATTTTCAAAAAATACATAATTGAGATATTTTAGAAACATTTTTGAAGAACATCTTTGTTGATGTCCTCCAATGAGGATGTGCTTTGACTTTCAAAGAGGATCATTTGAAAAACAGCTGCTCTGACTGTCAAGTTCATGATCAAGTTTGCATAAAACCTGCAAGTACTTCTGAAACTTTAGCCAGAGGGGTTCAGAGAGCCAGAGTGAGTCTATAGCAACTAGAGCCTTTAAATTTAAAATCAACAGCTATGAAAATGAAAAACTGTCCTTTTTCTTTTCTGAATTACACGTCTTACTAATTTGCATGTGTTTCAGCCCTTACGCTCAACAGTGACCATTTGTGTGATGCAGTGCATGTTGACTGAACGTCTAACTGTGCAACTGTCCATTTTTTACACTTTATTTTCCCATCTAATCTTCCCTCCTCTTTTGCTCTATTCATGCATTTCAGTTCATACTTTACTCCCAGTCCCACCGAAACTGAGTGTCGCAACAAGTCGTTGCTCCAGTTTCTCTAGTTGTGTTGGAAGTTTTCAGTCTCAGCGACAGACATTAGCGCAGAGGTGTGAAATGAGACAGTTTTCAGCACTCTCAGGTGAATAGTCATTTTGTTTGAGTTAACTAGTTTTCAGCTCTGACTGGAGATCATAATGTAGGTAATGTATTATGATCATGTTTATTAACAACATCCAGTGGAGTTGTGGCAAATCTAGCAGCAAATTATTTTGCTTTTCAAAATTAAATAAAGGCGGGTCAAAACACAACTTGTCCATCCTTTACATTTTTTTTTTAATTATTCATTTTCCACCAAAATACAAGTTACTAAACTGTAAAAAGTGTGTAAGTGCAGTTGTTACTTTAAAGAATTATTATATAATAATTATTTTAATTGGTGTAACCTGTTGATTCAGGCATATTGGTAACACTTTAACATTAACTAACATGAACGAACAAGGAACGATGCATTTATGGCATATAATAATCATGCTTAATGTTAATTTCAACATAAAAGTATACGTTTTTAAATGTAATGATATATACCTTAACACTAATCCATTATGAACTAGCAATGAACAATTGTATATACACAATAAATCAATATTAACCAAGATTACACAGGAAATACTGTAATTAAATATGTATTCATTGTTAGTTCATGATATATAATGCATTAACTAATGGTAATAAATATAACTTTATTGTAAAATTGACCAGCATATATAGATAGTGTACTATTATGTACAACTTAAAAACAACATTAAATTAATAAAAGAGCTCTTTCAAAAAGTGTAAAACGCTTGCTGTTATTTGGATTAATTTCTCGTTTATTGTTTTTTTTTAAGTGTATTTCAGTTACAATTACTTTAGTAACTGCGTTATTTAACAAAACAAATGTCAGTTTAAGGTAAATGGTGCATTTCTGTATGGGATATACACACAAACATAACTACATCTCGTTCATGATGTTAACTGTTGTGCAGTTCTGTTTTAATTTGCGATACTCTCATGTCTGCACAACATAAACCTACCTTGATTAAAACCCATCCGTTTATTTCATCTTCATGGATTTGTACCTAATAAAAATGACAAAGCATTCATAATTTGTTTTTGTTGGCTTATTTTCGTCTTACCTTGCTCAGTGTGTTGGAATAGTATCATCAGGTGTCTGGACAGGTGAGGCGAGCACGTGCACTGCTAAAGAACTCATCTGTCAGACTAGCTCAACCTGTCTGCTGGTGAAACAGGTGAAGGGGCGGAGCTCTGCATCAGTTTATGAAGCCCTGAGGATACACCAACACAACCAGGACATATTCAGACCTCCAGATAGAGGGAGCCACACACATGCTGCAAACACACTCTCATGTGTGGAGCTGTAATCACAATACTCCATGCAGAAACATCTGAGATGGAGACTTGAGCAATAGTCTCTACGTATTTTTATTGCTTTTTCACATTATAATACTATCCGTTTTACCCCCTCTGAATGTGGCATTATCTGTATTTGTAATATAGTCTTAACCAGTTAGTTACCCTAATCACTGATGTGGATACAAATGTGGTTAATGACGATAGACAAGATCCGATGTGAAATCATCACTTCAGGAACTTAACATCGCACTCAGGTTTAGGCTATAAATGAATACATGCGAATCAAGTATGAATCTTGTGATACATTAAAAGACATTTCAAGAAATGTAAAGTGTACTTGATGTCATTGCTCCAGATGCACAGAATTAACAGAGAAATCAAGAGTCGAGACCGCACACATCCGATCTGAAATCCCACAGCGAGCATTTTCATTCATAAGGTTACACTTTATAAAAATTGGCTGCACAGATTTGTAATTTATTTGTAATTTTGGATGTTTATTTAAAATGTCTTTAAACTTGTGCTTTTTGGATAATCAGTCATACAAATATCTTTATATTTTTCCGATGAATCCATTATTCGTCTTGAAATCGTTATCCTTGCCTTTCCGAATAAGGTATTCGGCTTCAGGCACAGTTGCAAGGTTCTCTGCTCTCTCCCACATTATGTGTGTGTATCTACTGTATACTATACTGTGTGTATGTGTGTATGTGTGTGTGTGTGTGTGTGTGTGTGTGTATATATATATATATATATATATACAGTTGAAGTCAGAAGTTTACATAGATCTTAGCCAAATACATTTAAACTCATTTTTTCAAAATTCCTGACATTTAATCATAGAAAACTTTCCGTCTTAGGTCAGTTCGGATCACTACTTTATTTTATGAATGTGAAATGTCAGAATAATAGTTAGAGAGCATTTGGTAGCATTGCCTTTAAATTGTTTAAATATTTTGGGGATCCTTCCACAAGATTCTCACAATACGTTGCTGACAGAACTGGTGTAACTGAGTCCGGTTTGTAGGCCTCCTTGCTCACATATGCTTTCTCAGTTCTGCCCACAAATCGGTTTGAGGTCAGGGCTTTGTGATGCCACTCCAATAACTTGACTTTGTTGTCCTTAAGCAATTTTGCCACAATTTTGGAGGTGTGCTTTGTGTCATTTGTGACCAAGCTTTAACTTCCTGGCTGATGTCTTGAGATGTTGCTTCAATATATTCACATAATTTTCATTCCTTGTGATGCCATCTATTTTGTGAAGAGCACCAGTCCCTCCTGCAGCAAAGCACCCCAAAATATGATGCTGCACCCCCATGCTTCACAGTTGGGATGGTGTTCTTCAGCTTGCAAGCCTCACCCTTTTTCCTCAAAACATAACGATGGTCATTATGGCCAAACATTTTAATTCCTGTTTCATCAGATCAGAGGAAGATTTCTCCAGAAAGTAAGATCTTTGTCCCCATGTGCACTTGCAAACTGTAGTAATTTTTTTATGGTGGTTTTGGAGCAGTGGCTTCTTCCTTGCTGAACAGCCTTTCAGGTGATGTCCATATAGGACTTGTTATACTGTGGATATAGATACTCGTCCACCTGTTTCCTCCAGCATCTTCACAAGGTCCTTTGCTGTTGTTCTGGGACAAACTACGTTCATCTCTATGAGACAAAATGCATCTCCTTCCTGAGTGGTATGATGGCTAACTATTATTTGAAAAAATTACTAGTGTTATGCACAAAGTAGATGTTTAAACGACTTGCCAAATATATTTATGTCATGCAGCTTTGGAGTGACATTAGGGTGAGTGAATTATGCCTAGTAAACTATATGAATAGGGAACTATTCCTTACTGAAAAGTGTCCCAGGATTTATTCCACTGGACATTGGAAAAATCACTCATTCAATTTCCAACATGGTTAGAATGAGCTTACAGTAGTTTTATCTGGTATGTTTAAAACTGTCACATGGGTACAAAATCTCACCAGGCAGACAACAACTTGTCTGGATATACTGCCACCCTTAATGTGTTGAAAATGTGGGGTGTACATCTTGTTAGGCCCTAAAACAACATGTATATAGATAGTTAGGTTCACCCTGATAGGTACAGTAGACCTGATTTCAGGACACCAGCTTTATTTATTTATTTTTTATTATTTTTATAATGAAAGTGAATGGTGACTCAGAGTGTCAGTCAGCCAAGCATCTTCATGTTCTACAGAAGAAAATCATACAGGTTTGTACTGACACAAAAGTACATCATGATAGAATTCTCATTTTGGGGTTAATTATACATTTAATGGAGATAGACAAGAAACAATATGAATGTGTTGTATAGATCAATATAAATGTATTAAATAGATCATGGGTTTTTCTCTGAGTCAGTTCTTAAAGGCATTAAACCTTATGACCCCACAAGGCAACAAGGACATCCACAGTTTAATGTCTCATACAGCTTGCAGAAACAAAGTACAAAAGGCATAAAATAAGCACAATAATATAAGAATAAACTGTATAAAATGTCTCACAGTGAAGTAAATTATTAAACTTGATTATATGAAGATTGATTAATAAAGTATAAAAACAGTGCATATTTATTCTCTGAATGAAGCCGGATAGAACTGAATGTCCATGAGCAAAGATGACAAAATTCAAATCACATAATTCTGGGGGCTCCTGCACCAGTCTGCACCGAGCCGCGAGGTCTGCCATTGAGATAAATGAGAATGCTAACTGATGGAGGACTCCAGGTTTTTTGTTTGCTCCTTGGGAATGTCTGAAGGAGATGTCAAACCATCTGCAATGTTCTCTCACATCACAGATAAAGGTAATCATGCTGTAAGACTAGGGTTTTGTTTTTATGTTGATAATATCAATGATTGGATGGGAGTATGGATATAGATGAGTTGAGGTTGATTTCTTTGGCTAAGAAAAAAAACGATATGTTAAATCTGACACAGAAACACTGAGGAATCCTTATAAACTCTAAATCCAGCATAGAGGGGTTCAGTAAATGTGGTGTTGAATGTGTATATGTGTGTGAGTATGTGTTTGTCATAAATGCTATAGAAAGACAGAGTGCCAGCCGTCCAGTCCAGATACACTCCTACTCTGTTAGTGGGGGCTAAAGGGACTAATACACTACTGTAATTATTGTGACAGATAGTGAATTTGTTATCAGTGCCGTTCAGAGTCCAAGAATTTTCATTGGATGCAAAATGACAGTCTTTTTTCCTGCTGTTTCCTTTATATGCCACCGATATAAAAGTGCCCTTCCCGCTCCATTCAACTTCCCAGTAACAGCGTCCAGTCAGACTCTCTCTACACAGAACCTGATGATAGTGCTCAAATCTCTCTGACTGATCAGGATATGTCACTTTTCTCTTCTCCTCAGACAGAATAAGAGTGTTTGCTGTGTTTGTATATAGTGTAAGATCACAGAAATCTAAAATAATGAAGAGAAAAAATATTAATAAAACAACTAAACAGTGTTTACTCTCTGTGTGTGTGTGTGTGTGAGAAGACATACATTTGCGTAGTCCTACTTTAATCCTGAACTCTCCCTCATGATCCACTCTAGAAATACAAACAAATGTATTTGTTGCACATTTTTACTCATTATACTCACATCTATAATAAATTTCTGTCTCTCTCTATTTCAGTTTTAATATTTTTCATTTCTAACACACTCACACAAACATATACAGTATATATATATATATATATATATATATATATATATATATATATATACATATACATATATACATATATACATATATATATACACATACATACATACACACACACACACACACACACACGTACACAGTTGAAGTCAGAAATTGACATACACCTTAGCCAAATACGTTTAAACTCCGTTTTTCACAATCCTGACATTTAATCGTAGAAAACATTCCCAGTCGTAGGTCAGTTCGGATCACTACTTTAGTTTAAGAATGTGAAATATCAGAATAATAGTAGAGAGAATGATTTATTTCAGCTTTTATTTCTTTCATCACATTCCCAGTGGGTCAGACATTTACATCCAGTTTGTTGGTATTTGGCAGCATTGCCTTTAAATTGTTTATCTTGGGTATTTTGGGGATCCTTCCACAAGCTTCTCAAAATAAGTTGCTGGAATTTTGTCCCATTCCTGCAGACAGAACTGGTGTAACTGAGTCAAGTTTGTAGACCTCCTTGCTCGCACACGCTTTTTCAGTTCTGCTCACAAATTATCTATTGGATTGAGGTCAGGGCTTTGTGATGGCCACTCCAATACCTTGACTTTGTTGTGCTTAAGACATTTTGCCACAACTTTGGAGGAATGCTTGGGGTCATTGTCCATTTGGAAGACCCATTTGCGACCGAGCTTTAACTTCCTGGCTGATGTCTTGAGATGTTGCTTCAATATATCCACATCATTTTACTTCCTCATGATGTCATCTATTTTGTGAAGTGCACCAGTCCCTCCTGCAGTAAAGCACCCCCACAACATGACACTGCCACCCCCATGCTTCACGGTTGGGATGCTGTTCTTCGGCTTGCAAGCCTAAACCTTTTTCCTCCAAACATAAAGATGGTCATTATGGCCAAACAGTTACATTTTTGTTTCATTAGACCAGAGAACATTTCCGCAAAAAGTAAGATCCTTGTCCCCATGTGCACTTGCAAACTGTAATCTGGCATTTTTATGGTGGTTTTGAACACTAGTTTCTAACTTGCTGAGCAGCCTTTCAGGTTATGTCGATATAGGACACGTTTTAATGTGGATATAGATAATCGTCTTCCTATTTCCTTCAGCATCTTCACAAGGTCATTTGCTATTGTTCTGGGATTGATTTGCACTTTGCACATCAAACTACATTCCCATGGTGTTAATACTTGTGTACTATTGTTTGTACAGATGAACGTGGTACCTTCAGTCATTTGGAAATTGCTCCCAAGAATGAACCAGATTTGTGGAGGTCTACAATTTTTTGTAGCTGATTTATTTAGATTTTCCCATGATGTCAAGCAAAGAGGCACTGAGTTTGAGGGTAGGCCTTAAAATACATCCAAAAGGTACACCTCCAATTCAGTACTCCTTCTATCAGAAGCAAATTGTCTAAAAGCATGCCATCATTTTCTGGAATTTTTCAAGCTGCTTAAAAGGCACAGTTAACTTCTGACCCACTGGAATTGTGTCATCACAAATTAGATGTCCTAAACGACAAAACTATATTTTTTAATATTAAATCTATAGGGTGGTTAAAAAATTAGCTGTAATAAGAAAATGTGTATGTAAACTTCTGACTTCAATATATATATATATATATATATATATATATATATATATATATATATATATAAAATGAAAAAGCAAATGCAGGTTAAGTGCAGTTACATTTTTGTGAAGCAATAACAAAACACTTTTTCACACTCTCATGACAGTATTGCTGTATTACGGAGTACAACATACCTGCACTCATTTTTCTTGAGCCTCTTAGAGAGCAGATTGACTCCTAATTCTCCTGGGTGATTGTAGCTCAGATCCAGCACTTTCAGGTGTGAAGGGTTTGATCTCAGTGCTGAAGCCACATAACCACAGCCAGCATGTGTCACCATACAACCAGATAATCTACAAACAAAGCAACAGTGTACAGGGATCAACAAGCCCTTTGAGGGATGTGTGCAGCAAAGCCATTTTCTGCAGCTGTTGTGATGACAAAATCATCTGTATTGAACCAGAAGGGTGTTCAAAGTCAGAGTCCAAATTAAATGAAAAGCCCATTTTTAGATGTAACAATTTCATTAACTGTATAGTTTCCACATAGCACACATTCCTAAAAGAATCATCAACATAAATAGATACATTTTGTCGATGCAAACTTTGATTTTGACAATGCAGTCTGAAAGTTTAAAATAATTTTAAAAGCTTGAAGATTGACTGTTATACCAGCCCTAAAGTCAAACATCACTTCTGGTAGTCAATCAGGCTACCCTTAATATCATGGTGCAGACAACAAAACAAACACTGCCCATTCAAATTCTACAGAGAATGTTCTACTTTAACGTGCTATGGAGAGAGAATCAAACATCTCAAATGGCTAGACAGCCCCAAAATTATAAAAAGCACTAATGAGACAACAACGGTGTGCCATGTACCAGCATGAATTACAAGGCTTTTTAAATTACACATCAACATCCTTACTAAAATGTATCATGATAAACCATAACATAAATATTAGTTTAATTTTTAATGATCTCTAAGGGGGAAACTTTTGACACTTCATTTTAGTAAATACATGATAGTTGTAGTTCAAAGTTTTGTAATGTGTTTAGGCTATTATATTTCAAATACTATACAGTAGTTCATGTTTAGAAAGACTTCCTAAATTGAACAAACCACAGTAATGAGGTTACATTAAATATGAAGAAATTGCAAATATGTAACTAACCAATTTCACACATGTGGGAACCAATGAAGACCATTGGTCAAGAGGTATTCCAAGATTGCTGATAAAGGACTAATATCAGCACTGGTATGCTTTACTGTTTGTTTGACTCTGCTTGTTATGTTCCAAACTAAAGTGTTTGGAAGGGCAGATGTGTGAGAGCAGCTACATGGGGGTCAACACTGGGGACTTTCATTCATCCATGTGACAATAAAGATATAAGCTAGCAGGTGGCGACAATAGACCCTGGTTGAGTTGACATCCAGAGTCTCTGTCCAGAGGTGTTCTTAAGTACAGTTTTTCAATACTTGTACTTGAGTATATTTCTTTGGATTTTAACTTTTACTTCACTACATTTTGAAGAGAAAATGTATACTTTTACACTGATAAATTTCACCAGACACTTCCATTACTTTTGCACACAGCAAAAAAAAAAAACAAGCTGTATGTGCAAAATGCATGCAGATCAGTGATAGTGATGTCTGATTTGTGAAAGAGTAATTTGAGTCATATCTTTTAAATTTGATTCCTTTGAACCAATCAAAAAGATAAAAAAAGTCTTCTGAATGATTAGTTTTGCTAATCACAAATATGAATCAAAATCTGTCTCCACTGGGGAAGACAAGAAACTTAATTTGATAAGTTTAGGCTTAAACATAATGAAATGAGTGGTGGTAGCGTTGTGGGCTAAAGCAGTGCTTAATTTGTAAATTGCGAGGTTGCGGAACATAGCGGGGTGACCAATTTGGCAAGTGATTAGGGGAGGGAGAAGTAACGGAACATTTGAGCAATCACATTAGCGGACCAACTCAAGTGATTAACAGCTTGCATCAGTTGCTTTTATTACAGCGCGCACATGAAAAACCAACCAAAAAAAATTAAATAAACAATGTAAATCAGCACAAGCAATGCCAGAGTAAATTAAGATAATGCGGCTCTCACCTTTCCTTTTAGTTGTTTAAAATAGACCATAAAACAGACATTGCTTTTCCCTCTGTCTCTCTATTTTGTGCTTTGCTTCTGGTGTCTTTTGCGGTCCTGTGTCCTTTTGAAATCCATGACCTCATGTATGGAATGGGGTTAAACTGAGATAGTGGGGGTCCAACAAGCAGAGAAATAGAAGCGATGAAATTGTGTGGAGAGATGCTCGGTTGGCCTTGCAAATTAAGTTAATATGAGAAAAACCCCTCTCACACTGAAATTGGAACTGTGTTGACCGCAATCAAAAGTTATTTTAATCCCACTGGGATGAGCTCACCGCCGTTCTCTTGATATTCCCTCAAAGCCCGAATGGCAGATCGAGAGCTGTCAATGCCAAACTGTTGACAAAGTGACTCGGCTACTTTATCACCATAAATTGCTCTGGCATCCTGAGGCCAGTATTCAGGAAAAAGTACTTTTAGCTCTTCGATGAGTTTGCTGTAACCCGTTCGGTCCCCTTCTCCCCCTCCGTACGATAGCATGCGATTCTCCAGGCTTCTCACCAGACTCCCAAAAAAACCTTGTGATCCATACCTTTGTCTTCTCTTCGTCCTGGATGCAGAGGAACACCTTGGAAGATTCTGTCCTTTATAGCATTTGGTCTCTCAGACATTGCCTCAAACACTCTTGCCTCTATTTGCCACGACAATGTTACAGTCTTGTTTTTGGAGCTCCAAGGACAGCTTAGACAATTCTTGAAGTGCATCATACATGAGGCAGTACGAGGACAAGGGCTTAGCTAGGCCACTGTAGCTCGCACGAGTAATGCATCACAGGAATAATCTTCTGCTGCCTGACTGAAATGATTGTAGAGGGCAGAGTAATTTTTCCATACAGCTTCGACAGATCTAAAACACGACGCAACCCATCTGTTGTCCAAGACCCGGCAAATTTTGCACAACTGAATGTCTAATTCGTCAGCACATTGTTTAAGATCAATTCTGTTCTTGTTTGATGTGTATATCCATGAAAATCCTGAAATGATTTATTGCCCCCAATTCTTTAATCGTATCGCCGACAGTGAGCTCCAGTCAATGCGCTGAGCAGTGCCACACTTTCATATTTGGAAAGAGTGATTCAAGTCTTGCTGCCACTCCAGACTTGCGGCAGAGCATAACTGATGTTCCATTGCATGAAAGCCCTATTAGTGTTTTAGACAGAAAATCCTGGGTAAAATGAACACCATCTAAGGCACGTAATAGTTGAGCGACAATTCCATGGGCACTTAGGTCTTCTAGTTCAACAAGTTCAACAAAAATGTTTTCAGGCGACTCCATGCCGGACAGCTGAAATCTGATGTAATTGTATTGTTTTTGTCTGTATTTTAGCACGGCTGTGATTACCTGTGGCGAAATCACAACTGTGCTGGTATACGGTCATAACAGCACGCTTGCTTGTGTGGTATTGCTTTTACTTATATATACACAATGCATATTTATACACACACATACATTTAAAATTGTAATACTATTGTAATAAAATTGTAAGCCTCACTTCAAGAGCCTTAATTGTGAAACCCAAACCTCAGTATCTCCAGTTTACAGTTTGGACTCTTCAGTCCATCAGAGATCAGCTTCACTCCTGAATCCTTCAGGTCATTGTTACTCAGATCCAGCTCTCTCAGGAGTGAGTTTGATGATTGTAGAACTGAAGCCAAACTTTCACAACTCTGATCAGTGAGTTTACAGATGGATAATCTAAACAAAAAAATTATTTAGTAATTGCCACCTGTCACAACACTCATTTCATGACTATTACAAAGTTTAACTGACATTTAAGGATTTTCAGCACTGGAGAAGAAATGTAATTATATATTTACCACTTATTTCATTATACGCTTGACTTTATCATTAAGATTGTATATTCACATAGTATGTTATGAGACTACACATGCATATATACATATAAATATATAAACACAGATGGTCACCATATTAATTAACTAAAACCCAAACCTCAGTTTCTCCAGTTTACAGTTTGGACTCTTCAGTCCATCAGCGATCAGCTTCACTCCTGAATCCTTCAGGTCATTGTTACTCAGATCCAGCTCTCTCAAAGGAGAGTTTGATGATTGTAGAACGGAAGCCAAACTTTCACAACTCTGATCAGTGAGTTTACAGATGGATAATCTAAACAAAATAGTGATTAAGTAATTGTCACCTTTCTCATTTCAAGAATATTACACAATAATGTGACATTTAAAATTATTTTGATTAGCATTTTTACATTTCTGTCATTTAAATGGAGTACATCAAATAGATTACTACTGCAAGTCCACAGTCCATCAGCACTGTAAAATGTACCAAGATCAATATTTACATACTTTTTCCACTTTAAACCATCGATTCCAGTCAGCAGCAGTTCACGAGAGCACCGAGTTCACAGAACAGCAGTTCTGTTATGCTGAATTATTCTGAATTGTCATGAGATATGTGTTGGTCAATTATTTTAAAATTTTTTAAGATATCTGCTTTGGGTGTCTGATGGCTTTAGATATTGTTGCGGTTATTTAAACAGAACTTACAATCAAAACTTTATATCTACGCATTTCAGCCAAACGTGACTTGACACAAAACTGCCAGTTTCTATACAGTAAATCTAAATGAATCCATGTAATTAAATAGTTTACATTTTGCAGTTAGGGTTCCACTCCATGTTAATTACTATATGGACGCAAATGTGATCTTCCTCCTCATGTAAATCAGATTGCATTTATTCTCTACAAACCACTCCTGTCCTGATAAAATTTTTAAGAATGCTGTGAGTTTGGTTGTTGTCTGTGCATTGGTGTAAGGCCCCAGATGGACAAATCACAAATGTTACACCCTATTCTAACGAGATATGCTTCAAAATTTTAGCTGCTGAAAATGTACAGCAAACAAATGGCATAACATGATTTTTGGGGGGGTTTTGGCCGAAAAAGTAAAAAGACCGAACATCTTAGCAAAAAATATGAACAGAAACAGTTACTTTAAAAGCAGGTAACAGAAACACTGACATGAAGAAAAGGCAATGTTTACGGTTTTTTTATTGCTATATATTGAATTATCTTTATTTGAGGCCTTTCTCAGTAAACATTGATATATGCGATTAATTGTGATTCATTCAATTAATTAATTGCCATATCATGTAATTAATTTGAGAAAGAAATTGGAATTGATTGACAGCTCTAATGTAGATCCAATCAGCAAACATTTGTGATAGTGTTTGCGTGATTGTGTCAATGTTTATGTTGTCTCTGTGTGGCATATATATGCAGCTTTGATGGGGCTTCCTTTTAATATACAAACTGCTCATTTATATGAGCATACAAACAAGTTCACATGGTCACCAAACAATTTAACTGAAGCACACGAACCTCAGTATCTCCAGTTTACAGTTTGAGTTCTTCATTGCATCAGAGATCAGCTTCACTCCTGAATCCTGCAGGTCATTGTTACTCAGATCCAGCTCTCTCAGGTGGGAGTTTGGCAATTGCAGAACTGAAGCCAAACTTTCACAACTTGTTTCATCTAGTTCATAGTTGTCAAATCTGTAAAAACAAAATATGTGTCCAGACATGTATTTGAGTAGGATTTATTGCATAACATATGCTACTCACATGGCTTTTTGGCAGCATCTCACAGCTGGAACTAGTCTCTTGTAGTTTCCTTGCCATGTGTTGAACTTCTTTATGTTAAACTCCTCTAGCACCTGCTCTGACATCAGCAGCACATAGACCAGCACTGAACACATTGAAGAGGAGAGTTTTCTTCCTTGATGTGCAACTGAACTTAAGCGTCCTTGAATTTCCTTCAATAACGACTGATCATTGAGCTCAAGTAAGCAGTAAAAGAGGTTCACTGAAGTTTCATCTGAGGTGGCCTCATCTTGTAATTGTGTTTTAATGTATTTAGTTATTACTGTGATGCTCTTTTTGCTGTCTTCAATGTCTGTGAGAAGACTTTTGAGCAGTTTCTGACTGGATTCCAGTGAAATGCCTAGCAGAAAACGCAAAAACAAATCCAGATGTCCTTTCTGACTCTTCTTGACTTTAACAAAAGCCTTAAGTACAAAGTCATGCAATGTGATGTGTCTGTGTGCCCTCTCCAAGAAAAACTGCAGCTCCTCCATGTTCTTGTTCAGGTAGCAGAAGAAAACGTGCAGTGCAGCGAGGAACTCTTGAACGCTCAGATGAACAAAGCAGAAGATCTTCATCTCATGAAGTCCAGCTTCCTTCTTAAAGATCTCAGCAATCATTCCTGTGAAATCAATGTCTTTATTTACATCAATGCCACATTCTTCCAGATCTTCCTCATAGAACACAATGTTTCCTTTCTTCAGTTGTTCGAACGCAAGCTTGGCCAACTTCACAATCATCGTTTTATTGGAATCCAAGAGCTTATTATAGTTTCTTTCAGATGTTTCATCATATTTCTGGTTCTTCACGTTCATCTGTATGATCAGATAATGAATGTACATTTCCGTTAGGGTTGTGTCGATGTTGTCTGTATTGTTCCCAATGAGAATATGCTGAAGAACTGTGGCCGCAATCCAACAGAACACAGGAATGTGGCACATGATGTAGAGGCTACGAGACGTCTTGATATGTGAGATGATTTTGGAGGCCTGAATCTCATCTTTGATTCTCTTTCTGAAGTATTCCTCCTTCTGTTGGTCAGTGAATCCTCGCACCTCTGTGAACAAACCCACAAACTCAGGAGGGATCTGATTGGCTGCTGCAGGTCGGGAGGTCACCCAGACGAGAGCTTTTGGAAGCAGATTCCCTTTGACTAAACTTGTAAACAAAGTGTCAACAGATGATATCTTATTCAATCTACACAGCTTTCTATTTTTAAAATCCAAAGGCAGTCGACTCTCATCAAGTCCATCAAAGATAAATGCAATCTTACATTCCTTATAAAACTGGCTTTCATCCAGTTCTTCCATTTCAGGATAAAACTCTTGTAGAAACTCATGGAGACTGAACTCTTCCTTTTTAATCAAGTTAATCTCTCGGAATGGAAGCAGGAACATGCAGTCTACATCCTGATTGGCTTTTCCTTCAGCCCAGTCCAGAATGAACTTGTGCGCAGAGACCGTTTTTCCAATGCCAGCGATTCCCTTGGTCAGAACAATGTTTTTCTCGTTATTTTGTTTTAATAAACGGAATATCTCATTGCATTGAATTGATCGTTCTTGTGATTTCTGGATCTTGAGAGCATCACTAATCTGCAGACTCTCGTGCTCTTCATTGACTCCTTTACTATCCCCTTCGGTGATAAAAAGTTCTGTGTATACATTCATCAGATGTGTTTCATTCTCCGTTTTCACTTCAAAAATCCTTTCTGCCTTCTCTCTCATGTTGCTTTTGTGGCTTATCAAGAATTCTTGTAAACCCAACACCTCTGTTATAAATATAATATAAATAATCAGAATCAGTAATGAAGTTAACACAAATGTGACTAATGCAGAAATATTTTATTTAAATTCACACTTGTGAATGCAACACTGTCCTGTAAACAGAAGAACGAACTGGTGCTTCACCTTTTTTTCTTTTACATTCCTTGTGTTTCTCTGTTGAGTAGGAGGATTTATGCTGCTCTGTAAGGAGATATAAAACAAGTACTGAATGAGAGAAATAATGGGAGAAATAAAATCGAAGGGAGATACTGTTCTGTATAGTGTCCTATTAAAATTACTAAGAGGTTGTAACATTAACTTTAGGAGGTTTAGATTCACAATCAGCGTTAATGTAATTTTATAGCCACTAAATTACTTATGACTCATCCTTACTAACATAATAGTATTAAGAGTGTGTCTTGTCAAGCTCAATTATGATGTTAGTTACCATTTCCTGCAGAGTTTGAGCCGTAGTTGTAGATCACCAATGCAATTTCCAGGGTTGGCAAATAATGAATAATTGGCATGTTTATTGTGAGCAAAAGGTCCAAACTTGCCAAAATGTGGCAAATATGGACACCGGGATAAAATGAGGACACCTGCCAAATTTCATCAGTTAAGTGGGGTGTTGAAATGAACCAACAAAAGAACTGTATAGCCATGTACACACTGCAGCTAAATTTGGTTGTCAGTTCACCTTTTAGTGCTTAATCCTGTTCCTAATCCTTATTCTACATACACCACTCGATAAAATACAGCATTAACTCCTGAAAAATTCCATGTAGTGTGTACAGAATCAAACTGAACAACTAGTTGTTAATGACATGTTCAATGGCATATGATAGATGTGTCTTTCTTCTCCTTGTGGTAATCACACAAACTAGAAATGTGGACAGGTGTTTTTGTGCATTCCACAAACGTGTTCAAACAAAATGTTCATCTATGTGTGGCAAGAGATCAAACCAGTTATATTTAAGAAAGAATGTCACAAAAATGGCCTCAAAGTTATTACTAAACCAAAAGTGTTTTCATTTACATTTTTGAAGCCGAGTACAAAAGCAATTCACGAAACTAAAACTAATATTATGGTGCTAATGCAATTGGTTTATATTGTGAATATGAAATGAAGTGTATTTGGCCATTCCCAACACTAATAGCTAATGACGAGTATCTCTGTGCAATTTCACAACCTTCCCCCCTCCCTCTCTTCTGAAAATATTTGTAGAGTTACTGAATGTATATCATAGGTAGGCTGATTTAGAGTAAAACATTTTTAAGATTTAAAAAATAGAAAGATTGCAGTGATCAATAAATTATTAACAATTTACTGCAATGTATTGCCTAATTAAGATATAATCATGTAATCCATAAAGAATAACTGTAGTCCAATTACACGTATTTTAAAATGGAATTTGATCCAATTAGAAGTACTTTATTTTCTTAATCTGATTACGCAATCCAGATTAGATGTAATCCGTTACTAGGAACCTGTACATTACAGTCCCGAGAAACTGTGAGTGCAAAAGCGAAAACTAAACTTTGTCAGATGATAATACATCTTTAGCGGATAATCTCTTTGCTCAAAAATAGTGAGCACAAAAGGGTTAAACTGGTGGCGTTCATGTTTCTTGTTCATCACTTGTTAATCATCAAAACTGCGGGAGTCAGTCCTGTATTATGTACATTCTTGGATTCACTCCCGCATTTATATGTGGTTGTTTCTAGAGCTGGGCGATATATTGTATATTTACAATATAATCGCAATGATTTTAATAATTACATTTCATAAAGAGCACATGAAAATGAAGAAAACACACATACGTTTGTGCCATTTCAGAGCAAATACATAATTATCGAGATATATATAGAAAATCAATAAACTGAAAAATATTGAGATATCATTTTTGTAGCCATATCGCCCAGCCCTAGTTGCCACTCCCACAACGTAGTAATGAGCATGTGGCCTATGAGCATGCACAGGATCTGTGCTTTCAAATGTGATCATTTGTTTACATTTTCCTATAATTTCCAATCTGCTTGGACCCCAATGACTTGTGACTATATTTACCTTTGTATTGTTCTCTAACTGTCCAGCTAGATGGTTCTGTTTCATCTTCTTCAGGATGGTCACCGTGATGTTCACAGCTTCTACTGAACCATAACATGCCTCCATTTTATCCACTGTGTCACAGACATCTGCATTCTCACAATTTAAATTTGGTTCATTGCGCTTCAAGAACCAATGAAACTTCTTCAGTTCCTCTTTATTTAGATCCTCCAGTGTCTCCAAGAGCAGCTCTGGAACAGGTGTCGTCATTGTTCACTCATTCACTTCTGTTGGACAGGAACCAAAATATCTTTTTAATCTTTAAAGCCCTTTTAATGTGGCTCTTTGCCACAAAAAGTTAGTGATCAGATCAATCATGATCAAATATTTTTAAAAACAGAGTCTATTCCAAAACCTAGTAAGCTGCCTCTCTGTCTCCTGCCTACATAGGCAGCAACTCCGCGCACCTCACAGGAGGCAGATTTCCGAAACATAGGATGACAAGGGAAGACTCATTCATATTTATGAGTAAAGTGCTACATTTTAATCTGGCAACAGGCATAAATAACAAATCAATATCACAAGCACAAAAGTTGATTCTAGTATTTCAGTCTTTTCTGCCTTGTCTTTTATTAACTAATTGAATTATCAGATGTTTGTCAGTGTCAGTTCTGCCTTTAAACCCTCCAAAAATTTGCCCCATTGACTTCCATTGTAAGTGCCTCACAAAATTGAGCATATTAAAGGTGCGAATGTACCATCACAATTTGATCACTAATACCATCCCCGTCCAGCTCCCTGACTCACGTTGAACCAGTTTCGTCAAAACAGTTAACAGATTTAGTCTCTAAGATGAAGTGTTGCAGTTACAAGCTGGATATTATATCCCTGAGACTTTCTAAAGAAGTTTTTACAACTATTAGTTCTAGTGGATAACAGCTCGTTAGATAATGGAGTTGTTCCAAGCAGTTTTAAGCATGCAATTCTACATCCTTTGTTAAAAAAGCCTTCTTTGGATCATTACACAATAATTATAGGCCAAACTCTAAATTGCCTATTATTTCCAAGATCTTAGAGAGAGTTGTCTATTCCCAGCTTTACTCCTATCTAAATACAAGGCACTATCTGGTCTCACGCCCAAATACAATAGTGACCTTCTCGTACCTTACTCCCCCACCAGAGCGCTCAGGTCTTCTCATCAACTTCTTTTGAGGGTTCCTCGTTGTCGCTAAAGCTGCAGTGGGCAAAGGCTCACCAAAACTGGACAGTTAAGTCTGATGAGCCTCGGTTTCTGCTGAGGCACACAGATGGTAGGATCAGAATAGGATGCAAACAGTATGAATCCATAGACCCAACCTGCCTTGTGTCAACAGTCCAGGCTTTTGGTCCTTTAATACCAATCAACCTGGAGTTAAGTGCCAATCTTCTATTTTCATGAATATGACAAGGAGTTCACCGTTCTTCAGTGGCCTTCCCAGTCACCAGATCTGACTCCAATAGATCGCATGAATGTGCAGCTGTGACAAATCTGCAGAAATTGGACCAGAAACTCAAAGGAATGTTTTCAATATTTTGTGGAATCCATGCCATGAAGAATTGAGGCTGTTTTAAGAGCAAAGACAGGCCCTACTGAGTATTAGTATAGTGTTCCTAATAAAGTGCTCAATGTTGTCATGATCCAAAATTGCAGTTAGTTGACAATTCAATTTGATGACTCAATACCAATTTCGATACTACAACAAATAATAGCCTGATACAAATAACAATTTGTTTATTATGTACAGTTAGTACTGTTTCAAGTAATATTAATTATTCAAGACAATTGAACAGTCATATAAACAAAATAAAAGCAATGAATAGAAACACATTAAAGACAAAATACAAATTCAGAAAACTTTTAACAGTATTAAACATTTTTAATAGCAGTATTGAGTATTCAAATAAACGTTTATAATCAAATGAAATGTGACATAAGACTACTACTGGTCTTCACTGTATGATTATAATACTTTAATACTTTTTAATGCTACTAAACAAGCTATTCACTCAAGAGCAGTGAGTGGTTGTATGGCTTCCTAGATTCCCATTTTGTTTGATTATTGATATAATGACGTAGACAGCGGCATGTCTATTCAAGTAGAATCTTTTTTGTGTGGTAGTCAACATTGTGCCACAAATGCTGTAGATTAAGCTGAACTTGTTTTAAACCCGAAATATTCCTTTACAAATAAAACTGGGAGAGAGAGATTTGCAGAGAAGAATTGGCAGATACACTTAAGAATCTAAAACCCAGAAAGGCATGTGGTTTAGACAACATTAGAACAGAAATGCTGAAGCACAGTTCAGCAGTAATGCAGGAGGCCTTGTTAAAACTCTTCAATCTGGTTCTGCAGTCTGGCTACTTTCCTGACACCTGGAGTATGGGCTTAATATTAATGTTCCTCAGAAATTCTTTCTAACTAATAAAGTTAAAGAAATATCCTATAAAATTATTCATAGATTTTATCCAGTTAAATACTTTTTTAAAGAAATGTAGAAATGATATTGATACTTCCTGCTCTTTTTGTGAAGCCTCCTCTGAAACTGTTGATCACTTGTTTTGGGAATGTCTTTTTACTCGGTCTTTCTGGAACAATATTGATGCTCTGATTGTCCAAAAGGTTTTATGTAACTTTTCTTTATCATATAGACACTAGAGATTTATGTTAAAGACAAGAATCTAATTAATGCATGTTTTTGTATAAACCTTCTTTTATATATTGGAAAGTTTCATATCCATAAATGTAAATATATGAAAAGTAAACCCCACTTTAGCTTTTTCAAAGAAGAATTGAAGATGTATTTAAATACAATTTCAACTTCTGTTAACAAGAAAGCAATGAAAACATCCAGAATTAGTGCCATGTTTAATATTGTCTCTTAATGTTTTTTTCTTTTGTGCCCTCTTCTTTTTTCTTTCCGTTTTCTCTTTTTTTTCTTCTTTTCTTTCTTTTACTCTCTTTTCTTTTTAGACTATTGTTGAATAGATTTAAATTTCTTTCACATTTCCTCTCAATGTATTCTGAACCATAATTTCTCTTTTGTTTTGTAAGATTGTTTATATTTCTTGTATGTATCGACTTGTTCTGTTTGTTAATATTGCAATAAAAAAATTAAAAAAAAAGATGATGCCGCTCCGTGTCTCTCCTGAGAGCTCATCTTTACAGACTGATCGAAGACGATTATTAGACGATCGAAGGTCTCATATAATATTAAATTATATAATTATAGGTCATATATTATTTACATATTGTTAGTAAGTAATACAACAAAGCATGACGTATTTCATAACTACAAATCACCGCGAGAGCTTTCCAATATGCACGTGACGCCACTGAGTGACGTCTGTACATCCGGGTCAGAGAGCACCTGTCCATCAAAAGCTCACTATCCAATCAGAGTAGATCACTGTTAAGCCCACCCCCACGAGAGGTTTGTCTCAAAACAGCAAACGAAAAACTGCGAAGCGTAAGCGAAATCTGTGGCAATGTATTCAGAAAACATGATTTGCGAAAACGAATCTTTGAAAAACATTAACAAAAAATGAAGCATATTTGAAGAGCCTGTTAAATTCGTGCGACTGAGTTCATTTTTTTCATTTTAATTGTGTTTTTCTTCTTTTGTAATGGAATATTTTTGATAGTTTCTGAAAAAGTTACGTTCAGTTTTATAAAGTTACGTTCGGTTTTATAAAGTTACGTTCAGTTTTATAAAGTTACGTTCGGTTTTATAAAGTTACATTCATTATTATTGACACAATTGTAGTTCCATACAGTGCTACTGGAACAATCTGCAACACCCAGTCTTACTCTAAATCATTCTGAAGTTACATTTCTTCTCTATGCAGATGATCTGGTGCTGCTGTCAGCTACTGCACAAGGGCTACAGCAGCACCTGGACCTGCTGGAGAACTACTGGCAGAACTGGGCCCTGACAGTCAATCTGAAAAAAACTAAAATAATGATTTTCCAGATTACAGGAAACAGATACACATTCACTCTGGGGAACACTGCAATAGATCACACCCTAACATACACTACGACGGCCTTAAGATCAGTGCTTCAGAGGGTTTTGGTCTGGCAGTGAATGCACTAAAAGAGAAAGCTATTAAGGGCAAGTTGACATTCCTGTAACAGTTTGGTGTAAAATCTTTGATAGTATTATAATGCCTATTGCTCTGTACGGATGTGAGGTTTGGGGTCCACTCTGTCTGGATAGATTACATGAGATGGGACAAACACATTCGAACAGTTCAGAGAAGAACACCTACTAATGCATGCCGGGCCGAACTAGGCAGATACATCTTAATTATACATATTGAGAAACAATCCCTCAAATTCTGGACACAGCTAAATTCAAGTTCCCCTAACACACTGCAACATGAAGCCCTTAAAGGAGACCTATTATGCCCCTTTTTACAAGATGTAATATAAGTCTCAGGTGTCCCCAGAATGTGTCAGTGAAGTTTCAGCTCAAAATACCCCACAGATCAGTTATTATACCATGTTATAAATGCCTCATTTTGGGTGGAATCAAAAACACGCTGATTTCGTGTGGGTCTCTTTAAATGCAAATGAGCTGCTGCTCCCCGCCCCCTTTCCACTTCGGTTACTATAGCAACAACAAATCAGAACCAGTATGACTGACAGCATAAATACCGGAGTTCAGGCAGGGCTGGACTGAGAAGAGAAACCAGCCCGGGATTTTACACAGTAACTGGCCCAACTAGGGAGGGGGTGCTGTCCTTTTCTGCATATCGCTACGCCGTTTTGTGGTCCGTTCTGCATAACGTGGCAGCACATTTTAGCTTATCACAGCCTGTTTCGCAGCCGACCCACTGGACCGCTCTGTCCTCCCGATGGCCAGTCCACCCCGATCGGACCCAAAGTGCATCAGCCCACCGGGAAGATGCCCGGTATGACAGATTACCAGTCCAGCTTTTCCACTGGGTCTTCATTGGCTCTGATGCCGGGAGTACGTGAAGACTCTTAAGTTCAACAACAAAACACTTATGAAGCCGAGACATTATCCTTCTCACTCTTTCTGCTCCAGCACGGGACACAATGGCGGACTGTGTGTAGATCACTCAGGGGAGGATCTAGGATAATAGGGTGGAGTCCGTCACCAGTCGTGGGCGTCACGTTAGAGCAGAAACGAAAGGAGTTCATTTTGACACGGTTCTTGATTAATAGAAATATTAGAAAGAGGAGTGGGTGCACTTTTAACACTGTAGGGTGGTTGTGTACAAACACATTTTGCATAAAGTCTCCTTTAAAACCCAAGAGCTGAAGCCTAAAACCAGTCCCCTTTGTCAGCTGGCTCTGAAACTCCCAAACCCACTAACAAACACCAGTTTCAGACCAGCATTTCTGAACTAAACCAGATCAGAATACACCAAAAGTGCATAAAGCAAAAATTCATATTTGGACCGTTGGGAAAATGAAAGTTAAAACCAAAGCAAACTGGAATGTTATCGGACCCTAAACAGAACAGAACATATAATCTGGCAGAATATCTGCACACTGTAAGAGATCCAAAACAGAGACGGATCCTCCCCAAATACAGTTTCCAGTTCAGCAGAAACAGATCAGGTGCTGGTGTTACTGGGGGACATCACACACACACACACACACACACACACACACACACACACACACACACACACACACACACACACACACACACACACACACACACACAGCACGCTTTCTCATGCAAGTAAAAAACACTTCTGTTACTTACTAAAAGTAAAGTTCTTCGAATCGTGATGATTCCTCTCTCATTGGAGCGGATTTGACGAGTATATCTGGAGTAGTCTGAGATAATTGCACTTCCTTGTGTTTACAGGCAATGGGGAATCGAAATCAATTCTTGAAAACCTGGTTACAGCAGTAATGCAGCGATTGGTTGGCGACAGACAGACCAGTGTAATGACGTCACACTATGACAATATTATTGGAGCAAATTAAATACACACGTGTATCAGTAAATTTGAAGTCACAGAGAAATGTATTTTAAGAGTTGCAAACTTGCCGATTGTTTTTCTCTCCCACAAACACAAAACAACAGTTACACTTTCTCAAATTCATCATCACAGGTGCACAAATCCTTTTCTACGAATCACAAATTAAGAAACTCCTACACTCACATTTTAGCTACAGTTGTTGCAGTAAATATGGTGCAAAACACATTCACACACCCGCATCAAACATGTGAAGTCACGGACAAATTGTGCTCATGCGCAAATCAGTATGTGAATTCATCCAACGAGAGTTGCACACTTGTAGAATATTTTCTCACAGATATTTTTCTCGTACAAAACTACAACTGCTCGAATCTGCTGCTACGAGTCTCAAACACTGTTTCGCGCGCTCTCCCTTTTGTACCACGTCTGTGTAAAATATGGAGCAAAAGTGATTTATGGGTCTGTAGAGGCAGAAGGCGGGAACTGTTCAGAGTTGGCCAATCAGAAGAGCTCGTTTGGGCGCCTCACCGTTGGCGGAACATGACGCCCGAACAGGGAAGCAAAAAAAGCTTCCATGAGCATCTTCCCGAGCTGGCAGTGGCAAATACCAATAAAAGTATGTTTTTTCTTATCTGAAATCACTCACTGTTGATTTGTTTATAGTTTAAATATGTGCGCTGGTGCTGACCCCGCGGTTTAAATCCGAGTGCGCGCATATTACAGTAATAACGGGACTTTGCGGAAAGAACAGAAAGACTTTCTGAATCCTGTTGAGTGCAGAAGATAGCGAGTCTTACTATAATGACGAAAACGCGTTTATTAAGTGTCTGTGACGTGCTGGTGTTTATTAATATGAATATTTATTTACTTTCAGGATTTAAAATTCAAAGTTTATTACCATGTACATATGAATGACAATGAGAGATCCTTGGCAGAAAAGTCACATTTATTATATGTAATATGTAAATACAATGTTATTTAATTCAGTAAATTTTGGTTATAAATTATTTATTATAATATTTTGGCAATTATAAAATAGTACTGCGAATATGTCAATCCAATCACCGCTGCGCTGACCGACTGACAGATATTTGGTCCAATAAAACGCACGTCCGTGTTTTCCATTGACCAATGAACTCACAGACCCCGCCCTGATGCGGAAGTGTGCGATGAGTCTGCGCAGATCAACGCACGCGGAGGAACCAGAGTGAACGAGGGATCTGTTCCAAACATAATTAACATTTACTCTATCTGCGTATATTGAATAGTGTAAGAGCGGGATGAGGACAGATTTTAGACACTAGATCTCGTCGGTTTGTGTTCGAGAGATGAGCAGCTCCAGTGGAGAGTTCGAGCCCGGATCAAAGCGGCTGTGCACGCGCATCCGCCCGCAGATCAGCTCACATGAGCGCGCTGAAGCAGCAGAGGGCAGCAGCGCTGAAGTGGTGAGACATTCACTTCTCACACAGATATCTCTATTCAATTCTTCTCTAATCTGTTCTGTTCTACTTGTGCTGTTCTATTATGCTCTATTCTATTTTTTCCATTCTATTCTATTATGCTCTTAATTTCCGTTCTGCTCTTTTTATTCTGCTTTAATCTATTCTGTTCTATTCTATTTCTGCTCTATTCATTTCTATTCTGTTCTTTTCTATTCTACACTCATATTCTTTTCTGCTCTGTTCTATTCTGCTCTTTTCTGTTCTGTTCTATTCTGTTCTGTTCTATTATGCTCTTCTTTTCTGTTCTGCTCCATCCTATTCTGTTCTGTTCTGCTCTATTCAGTTCTGTTACATTCAAATGTTTTCTGTTTTGCTCTATTCTGGTTTCTCTTTTTAATTCTTCTCTAATCTGTTCTGTTCTGCTTTTTGATATAATGTTCTATTCAGCCTTATTCTGTTCTGCTCCATTTAATTCTCTATAAAATTCTGTTCTATTCTGTTTTTGGTCTTTTCTATTCTCTTCTGCTCTGTTCTATTTGACTCTATTATATTTTGTTAGATTCTGTTCTTTTCTATTCTACACTATCATATTATGTTCTGCTCTTTTCTGTTCAGCTCTATTCTGTTCTGTTCTATTATGCGCTTCATTTCTTTTCTGATTTTTTATTCTGTTCTGTTCTCTTCTGCTTTGTTCTATTGTACTCCATCCTATTCTTTTCTGCTCTTTTCTGTTATACTCTTCATTTCTGTTCTGCTCTTTATTTTATTCTGCTCTATTCAATTCTGTTCTATTGTACTCCATCCTATTCTGTTTTGCTCTATTTAATTATTCTCTATGACATTACATTCTGCTCTGTTCTATTGTTCTCTAATTTATTCTGCTCTATTTTGTTCTATTGTGTTCTATTTGATTCCTTTGTGTTTTTCAGTCTGTGATCATGCCGGTGTATAATGCGTGTGATTGGTTGAATGAGTGTCTCGGGTCGATACTGCAGCAGGATTTTCAGGGCAGTCTGGAGCTGTCTGTGTATGACGACGCCAGTACGGTACACACTCACTGCATTATGTCATATCAGTCAGAGTTACTTAATTAAATGGGATCTTTGTGAGTTATAACATAACCTCTGTGTCTTTCAGGATAACTCCAGAGAACTGATTGAGAGTTGGCGGGAGAGGTTCAAGGAGAGAGGTGTTTCCGTGATGATATCAGGCCATAACTCAACCAGCCCAAGAGGAGGTGTGTGTGTGTGTGTGTCCATGTATATTCATACGCTACATATCTCTATGTCTGTGTTTATCTTGTCGTCTTATTCCTGGAGAACTTGAGGACTCTGTCTTCACTGTTAAAGTGTGTGTGTTATCACGACACACATGTGTATCGTTCAAGCAACATTAAACAGACTCACACACACTGATCATTTGTTTAAGACTCAAAAGAAGCTTCTTATCAGTGTTCTGTTGCTGTCAGAAGCTCTGAAGCCTCCTGACGTTCTTCATACTGAGCTTTCAGCACATACACACACACACACACACACACACACACAGACACACAGAAACAGACACATATACACAGACACACACACACAAACATACACACAAAGACAGACACACATATACACAGACACACGCACTCACACACACACACACACACAGATGTGTTAGATAGCATGCAGACTGTAAATGATCAAACCAACTTAACCATTAAAAAAATATATATATATATATATTATTTTCTTGTTGCACATGAATCTGTCTTGGATACTATTCTGATATTCTGGTACTATTCTGATATTCTGATACTATTCTGGTACTATTCTGATATTCTGATACTATTCTGATACTATTCTGATTCTATTCTGATATTCTGATACTATTCTGGTACTATTCTGATATTCTGATACTATTCTGGTACTATTCTGATATTCTGATACTATTCTGGTACTATTCTGATTCTATTCTGATACTATTCTGATATTCTGATACTATTCTGGTACTATTCTGATATTCTGATACTATTCTGATACTATTCTGATTCTATTCTGATATTCTGATACTATTCTGGTACTATTCTGATATTCTGATACTATTCTGGTACTATTCTGATATTCTGATACTATTCTGGTACTATTCTGATTCTATTCTGATACTATTCTGATATTCTGGTACTATTCTGATATTCTGATACTATTCTGGTACTATTCTGATATTCTGATACTATTCTGGTACTATTCTGATATTCTGATTCTATTCTGATACTATTCTGATTCTATTCTGATATTCTGGTACTATTCTGATACTATTCTGATTCTATTCTGATACTATTCTGATTCTATTCTGATATTCTGGTACTATTCTGATATTCTGATACTATTCTGATACTATTCTGATATTCTGGTACTATTCTGATATTCTGATACTATTCTGATACTATTCTGATACCATTCTGATTCTATTCTGATACTATTCTGATTCTATTCTGATACTATTCTGATTCTATTCTGATACTATTCTGATTCTATTCTGATATTCTGGTACTATTCTGATATTCTGATACTATTCTGATACTATTCTGATACCATTCTGATTCTATTCTGATACCATTCTGATTCTATTCTGATACTATTCTGATTCTATTCTGATACTATTCTGATTCTATTCTGATACTATTCTGATTCTATTCTGATATTCTGGTACTATTCTGATATTCTGATACTATTCTGGTACTATTCTGATTCTATTCTGATACTATTCTGGTACTATTCTGATATTCTGGTACTATTCTGATATTCTGATACTATTCTGGTACTATTCTGATATTCTGGTACTATTCTGATATTCTGATACTATTCTGGTACTATTCTGATATTCTGGTACTATTCTGATTCTATTCTGATACTATTCTGATTCTATTCTGATATTCTGGTACTATTCTGATATTCTGATTCTATTCTGTGATAGTGAAACTTTGTAATGCAGCACTTTTCGTACCACTGTCTCCTTAAGATCAGTCACTTCTGATGCATTATTCCTCTTTCGTAAGTCACTTTGGATAAAAGCTTTTGTCAAATGAATAAATGTAAACGTTATCACATATTTTAAATCTTAAATTTTTTTTATACCCTAAATTGTCCCTTATTTTATTATTAAATATACAACATAATTTATTTTATTAAATAGTATATATTTGAAAATTTTGTGATCTACTTAAATCATGATTTATTAAATATTTAGCAACTGATTATTGACAACACAAATGATTCATTATTAATATTAAAGTCAGATTTTAAGATCAAAGCAGAATGAATAATTTCACCCCTACATCAAAATGTATGTTTTCATTTGTTTTCCTCTAGTTGGATTTGCTAAAAATCAAGCGGTGTGTCAGAGCTCGGGACGATACCTCTGCTTTCAGGATGCGGTGAGTTCACGCGTGAGAGCGAGACGTGTGATTATAAGTGTACGTCCCACAGTGTGTTGGAGATCATACATGATGACATAACATGATCAAATCTGTTTATGTCAGCTGATTAGATCTGAGAGCTGTTGAGTCATCGTTATTCATTATATAAAAAGATGCAATGAAAGTAAATGATGACTGAGGTTTTGATCTTTTCAAGAAAGTCATATGGGCTTGGAACAACATGAGGGTGAGTAAATGATGACAGAATTTTAATTTCTGAGTGAACTATTCCTTGAAAAACGAACATGAAAATAAATACATACTCGTTCTAAATTTGAAGCTTTGTGTTATTATTTGTGTGATCTGGATGATGTGACTGTGGGGTTCTGAGCTGGACGTCTCCTGCTGGTTTTGGGTTGAACGTTCTCCACAGTTCTGATTCAACTGTGTCAAACAGAGCGTGAGAGCACAGATCAAATCCAAACAATCCTCCTGTCTCTTCACTATTTAAAGAGATAGTTCAGCCAATAATAACACTTCTGTCATCAGTGACTCACCCTCATGTCGTTCCAAACCCATATGACTGTCTTTCTGCTGCAGAACACAAAAGGAGGTGTTTTTGACATCTCCTTGACAGAAGCTGTCATTTTGCCACATTTCACCAAACATTTTGAAAATATGCTTGTGTGCATGTAAAAGACAAAATGTTAGCTATGAAATGAGTCTTGAAATGAGACAAAGGAGTCGTCGTTTTATTGAACCCTTATGCCCTGTTCATCATTAAATCACGTTACAGTTGTTCCGGGTCAAAAGTGACCGTAAGCATTAAATGTGTAATTCTTTTAATTGTTATGTAAGAAATGTAACAACATTAATCATGTAAAAGCACTTTGTGCAAGGTGTGCATTTTGGGTGTTTTTGTTTTGAAAGGGTATTTCTACCTTATTTACTAATTATTTATCTATATGAGCTTGATATTGAAAGTTGAAATACTGATCCAATCCTCATGAATAATATACCGTTTAAAAGCTTAAAGTCTCAAGAATCAAACTGAGATGTTCATTAAAACAGGTGTATATATGTTTTTCTTTTCTTTGTTTAATGTATGAATCAATAAAAAATGTTAATCACAAAAAACAAACAAAAAAACTGCTGAAATGACAAGTATGGACACTAGGTGGCTGCAGAGAGCTTATTCATCCCTGTTGAATCGAAGAGGAGTTCTAGATTTTGTCACAAGTTCTGCATTTACATATTTATTTAAACATGATCAAAGACTATTTTTCTCAAAGTGTAGCATTTGCTTGATTTGAGGTTATTTTTGTCAGTTTTTGTGTACCTGAAATGAGTAGAATAACAAGTAATAACCTCATTTATCCCTGATTATAACAAGATGAATGTGTGTTCAGGATTGTAGATGTGTTATTGTCTCACCAATTCACTTTTGTGTGTGTGTGTGTGTGTGTGAGTGAAGGAGTGAGATTGTGTGTGTGTGTGAGTGAGTGTGAGTGTGAGTGAGTGTGTGTGTGTGTGTTTGTGTGTATGTGTTGAGATGTTTTATGTACATGTGTGTAATGGGCTGGTTATTTCCGGGGGATTTTTCCATCTGTTGGTTTCCAGAGAGTCAGAATCATCTCTCTGTGAGGTTTAAAGGAACGCCAGGAATTCTGTTCTCTTCCAAGACCGGAATACTGGAAAACTACCTTTCCCCGATTTAACAGATGACTTCAAACACACAAAACAAATACTCAGTGCTCACTTTTAAGAAAACGATGATATGCTACATGATGAAAAACTCTTCCAAACAAATCCTGAACTGTTTCATTGGATTATTTGTTACTCCGAACATTTCGCCACCATCCACATGAAGCTGTTTGTGTGTTTATGTGGATAATATTTATTTAACAAAATCATGCAACACTGTACAAGACACTAATTAGAGTTTATTTCTTTTCTCTTAAGAGTTCCCTTGTTCTTGTGTGGGTCACCTGACCTTTGACCTCTGTAGCACTGCCACCTTCACAGGGGAGTTACAGGATATTAACACAATAAATACATGAGTACCAACAACATTGCGGACTCATGTCCCAGAAAACTTGCGCGTGTGTGTGTGTGTGTGTGTGTGTGTAGTATTTATTATTAGCTTTAGAAAAACAGCTGAAGTCTGTGTTAACCCTCTTTTAAATATCAATAAAACGTGTGTGTATGATGCAGGATGATGTCATGATGCCTCAGAGAGTGAGACTACAACATGAAGCCGCCACACTGAACCCCACAGCAGTGAGTACTGAACACACACACCTTACAGAATATACTGCATGAAACACGCTGCCTGTCAACTTGAACGCTACTTGTTTGTCAGATTGTTGGTTGTAAAGTTTGCCGTATTCCAGAAGGCTCCACTGAACGCTACACCAGGTGGATCAACTCCCTCACTCCAGAGCAACTCCTCACACAGGTAACACACACACACACACACACACACACACTCATGCGAGTTCTTTGGAATAATGTGCATTAAGAAAGTAAATGAGGTCTTCGATGATTTCATGTTGACTGTAAGTGTGTCACAGTGTGTCGCTTTGATCTCTTTCCTTACGACCCTTCAGAGAGAGTGTGTGTGTGTGTAACAGGAAGTGTGTATAGGTGTGTGTCAGGAAAGGCGAGTCGTGTTGTGTTTCGAGGGGTCGCGTGCCACGCGGTCAGTAGGCCGCTGTAGAAACAGGATGTGTACCTGGAGACAGACATTTCCACGGAAACGGTGTGCGGGTGTGAGTGTGGAGCATCCACACGTGCTGACAGGAAACGGATCCTCAGGGTCACAGGATCAGAGAGTGTGGAACCTTCCAGAGCGCACACGCCCAAAACTGCCATAAAACACAAGCGAACCGTCAAACAAGACAAGCTTCACTATTACTAATTTTTATAGATTGTGATTTACCAAGTGAAGCATGAGGGAGTGAGAATGTGTGTGTGTGTGTGTGCGTGCGTGTGCGTGTTCGCGTGTGCGTGTGTGCGTGTGTGTGTTAAAAGTCCTGAGAGTTTCTCTCACCCTTATCTTTACTTTCAGTCAGACTGACAAAGAATGCCAAAATAAACTCATTAGAGAGTGTGAGTGTGTGTGTGTGTGTGTGTGTGTGTGTGTGTGTGTGTGTGTGTGTGTGTGTGTGTGTGTGTGTGTGTGTGTGTGTGTGTGTGTGTGATTTAGGAGTGTTGAGAATTTGTATGTTTTTATCTAACGCCGACCCAGACGTGACATGATTTCAGTAAAAGCATATTTGATGCTACAGTATGTGGAGCGGCATTTCAGAGCAATGAGGTCTCACAGCGGGGAATAGAGGAATACATTCGACCTTCTTTTGCGTTTGTTTTAGGTTGTTTCGTAAACCTTTATTTGGAGCTTTTCTATATTGTAGTGGACGACAAACCAACTGAAAGCTGCATTATTTAACATAGGCCTGATGTTAAACTTCCGACTTCGTTTTCGGTTTGAATATTTTTGTGATTTTTGTTTAATTTTTCGTTTTCGGTTTGAATATTTTTGTTTAATTTTTCATTTTCGGTTTGAATATTTTTGTGTTGCTCTTTCATTTTGCTTTTATTTATTTACATTTTGCTCCTGTTTTTAAGTTTCATGTGTGTTTTTGCTCTGCCCAGGTCTACACCTCTCATGGGCCAACGGTCGTCATGCCAACCTGGTTCTGCTCACGTGATTTGTTCCAGAAAGTGGGTCCATTTAACGAGGGAGGAAAGGTGACGCGCTGCTGCTAAATTCACTGTAACTTTAACAACTTCTTTAACCACCGATGACCTCTCCTCTCTCTCTCTCTCTCTCTCTCTCTCAGGGCATTCCAGAGGACCTGCTCTTCTTCTATGAGAGTCTTCGTCACGGAGGGGGCGTGGTCAGAGTGGATGAGTGTTTACTGGTCTATCGATATCATGAACGTGCGGCAACACATTCAGTTTTGGAGTAAGTCACTAATTATGATCATCATTATGAACATATCTATATTTTTATGAATTAAATATTTATTAATATGTGTTTGTTACTGACGTTTGTGTGCAGCTGTGACCGGTGCTTAT